>NW_024083054.1:0-42502 GCF_003009895.1 Hyaena hyaena | reverse complement strand
TTGTGTGGAAATATGGATTCTTGCTCTAAAATTATTAGAGTTTTGTGTCAGCATTGCACAGTTATGGTAAGCACTTTATCTCCTTATGTGTGTCAACATAAAGCATTTAAACCTCTTTCATTTGAGGCCTGTTCACCTAATGATTTTTGTAAAATTGTTTTCTTGTAAGATGTCATTTCTTATTGTAAACTTTTTTGATGGTAATCAGTACTTAGAATGCCGTTTTTGTGTAGAATATATTTTTTTATTTTACCTAGTAATTTTTTCTTCATTGATGAAAATATACTTTTCACGTTTTATGTTTTGTATGTGCCATAATAATTTATGCATAGTTCATAACTGGACTTTCTTGTACCATATCACATAATGATAGTCGCTATGGACACCCTTCTTTGCTTCTGTATGTGTCCGATATTTCCAGTAAGTATTATTTACATAATCTCTCTCAAAAGAATCAATTTTTTTTTAGTGCATTCGGTCACTTGATGCTTACCAAAAATAGATGATGTTTCTAGTCTCACACACCGTTGTTTAAATGTGGCAAGAAGGAAATGGAACGAAATGTCTCATTAACCTTAGTCCAAACAAATCCTTTCTTTTGGAAGGTTGCTCTGTGTGCTGCAGAAGCTTTACGAGGGGTGGATGCGGAGAAGGGGAGGAGGAAGGAACAAGTGACCCAGATCGCAGATCGTAGTCTTCAGAATCGAGGGGAGAATGCATTTTGCAGCCCGATCTCTCCCTTATCCAGTGTTACTAAGGGGTAATAATTTTCCTGAATTTTCGTGAGAAAAGTAACAATAAGATGATGTACTCTGTCATGAGTATCACAGTTCCCTCCCTCTGTGTTCTCCAGTGAGGCCTTGGAAGCAATTGTAACATACAGGTGATGACATTCTTGTTTCTGCTTTAGTGACCAGCTCCTTTGCCTGGGAATAGGTCTGTTGTTCTCCGTTTTGGTGGGGTCTTTGTCTGGTTTGGAATCAAGGTAATGCTGGCTTCATAGAATGAGTTTGGAAGTTTCCCTTCTGTTCTATTTTTTGGAACAGGTTCAAAAGAATAGGTGTTAACTCTTCTTTAAATGTTTGGTAGAATTCGCCTGGAAAGCTATGTGGCCCTGGACTCTTGTTTTTGGGGAGATTTTTGATTGCTGATTGAAATTCTCTACTGATTATGGGTGTACAAATTTTCTATTTCTACCTGTTTCAGTTTTGGTAGTTTACATGTTCCCATGCATTTGTCCATTTCTTCCTGATAGCCTCATTTGTTGGCATATAATTACTCATAATATTCTCTTGTTATTGCTTGCATTTCTGAGGTGTTGGTTGTGATTTCTCCTCTTCCATTCATGAGTTCATTTATTTGGGTCCTTTCCTTTTTCTATTTGATCAGTATGGTTAGGGGTTTATCAATTTTTAATTCTTTCAGAGAACCAGCGCATAGTTCCATTGACTTGTTCTACTGTGTGTGTTTTTTTATTTCGAGATCATTGATTTCTGCTCTAATCTTTATTATTTCCCTTCCTGTGCAGATTCTGGGCTATATCGTTTTGGGTCCAATTCTGAGTTCTCAATTCTATTCCATTGGTCTATGTGTCTGTTTTTGTGCCAATACCATACTGTCTTGATGATGACAGCTTTGTAGTAGAGGCTAAAGTCTGGGATGGTGATACTTCCCGTTTTGGTTTTCTTCTTCAAGATTACTTTGGCTATTCGGGGTCTTTTGTGGTTCCACACAAATTTTAGGATATTTTGTTCTAGTTTTGAGAAGTATGCTGGTGCAATTTTCAATGGGATTGCAATGAATGAGTAGGTCCTTTGGGTAGTAATGACATTTTAACTATATTTATTGTTCCAATCCATGAGCATGGAATGTTTTTCCATTTCTTTGTGTCTTCTTCAATTTCCTTCATAAGTTTTCNTTTTTGTCAGCATTCAAGAGTCTCTCATGGTTTGCCTCTCTCCCTTTCCCCCACCATTTCCGCCCTTCTTCTCCCCCTTGTTCCTCCGTCAAGTTCCTCCTAATCCTCCTATACGTGCAAACATATGATATTTGCCCTTCTCTGCCTGACTTATTTCGCTCAGCATAACACCCTCAAGGTCCATCCATGTTGCCACACATGGCCAGATTTCATTCTTTCTCATTGTCATGTAGTATTCCATGGTATAGATAAACCACATCTTCTTGATCCATTCGTCCGTTGATGGACACTTAGGCTCTTTCCATGTTTTGGCTATTGTTGAGAGTGCTGCTGTGAACATTGAGGTACATGTGCTTCTGTGCATCAGCACTCTTATATCCCTTGGGTGAATTCCTAGCAGTGCTATTGCTGGGTCATAGGGGAGTTCTACTGTTAATTTTTTGAGGAACCTCCACAATGTTTTCCAGAGGGGCTGCACCAGTTTACATCCCCTCCAACAGTGTAGGAGTGTGCCCGTTTCTCCACATCCTCACCTGATTCTAGAGTCCTCTCATTTATTCATTTTAGCCACTCTGACCTGCGTGAGGTGGTATCTCAGGATGGTTTTGATTTGTATTTCCCTGATGAGGAGGGATGCTGAGCATCGTTTCATGTGTCTGTTGGCCATCTGGATGTCCACTTTGGAGAAGTGTCTGTTCATACTTCTTCCCATTTCTTCACTGAATTGTTTGTTTTTCTGGTGTGGAGTTTGGTGAGTTCCTTATAGCTTTTGGATACTAACCCTTTATCTGATATGTCATTTCTGTGGCTTTCTTTTGACAACCAGTAGAATGATAGATCGTTCTCCATCTCATCACTTTCAATCTGCAGGTTTACTTAGAACTGAAAGGAATCTATTGTAAGAACATATAGATGCATCCATGTTTTTTTTTAAATCCCTTCTGATACCCTAGTCTTTTGATTGGGACATTTAGTCCATTTTCATTCAGAGTGATTATTGAAAGATATGGATTTAGTGTCATTATGTTATCTGTAGGTTTCACGCTTGTGGTGATGTCTCTGATCCTTTGTAGTCTTTGTCACATTCCACTCACAGAGTCCCCCTTAGGATCTCTTGCAGGGCTGGTTCAGAGGTGATGAATCCCTTCAGTTTTTGTTTTTCTGGGAAAACCTTTATCTCTCCTTCCATTCTGAATGATAGGCTTGCTGGATAAAGGATTCTTGACTGCATATTTTTCCTATTCAGCACATTGAATATTTCATGCCACTCCCTTTGGGCCTGCCAAGTTTCAATGGACAGGTCTGCTACTACCCTTATGTGTCTACCCTTGTAGGTTAAGGCCCACTTGTCCCTGGCTGATTTCAGAGCTCTCTTTATCTTGGAATTTTGCCATTTCCACTATGCTATGTTGTGGTGTAGACTTGTTTTTATTGCTTTTGGAAGGAGTTCTCCTGGGCTTGCATGTCTGTTTTCTTCCCCTGATTAAGTTCTGAGCTACAATTTTTCAAATAAAACTTCTGACCATTTCTGTCTCCTCCTCCTCCTCCTCTTCCTCCTCCTCCTCCTCCTCCTTCTTCTTCCTCCTCCTCTTCTTCTTCTTCTAGAACTCCTATGTCACAGATATTAATACTTTTCATTGAATCACATAGGTCTCTAACTTTCCCCTCATGGACCTGTAATTTCTTTTCCCTCTTTTCTTGAGCTTCATTATTTTCCATACTTTTATCTTCTGTTTCACTGATTCTGTCTTCTGCTTCTTCCATCCTTGCTGTCACTGCATCTTAGTTTGTTTTGCATCTGATTTAGAGCATTTCTTAATTCATCGTGACTATTTCTTAGGTGTTTGATCTCTGCAGCAAGTGATTCTCTCCTGTCTCCTAGACTTTTTTCAAGCCTAGCTATTAGTGTTATGACTTTTGTTCTAAATTCTTGTTCAGATATACTGTTTATATGTCTTTTGAGCAATTCTCTAGCTGTCTTTTCTTCCCGGAATTTGTTTTTTAGGGGAATACTTCTATTTCATCAATAGGCTAGTTTTCTGTGTTTTACGTGGCTAGTAGTTTGTTAGTGTCCTGCACCTGCAAGTAGTCCTGTATTAAAAGAGTTATACACTCTTCAGGGCCTAGGACTTCAGGAAGTGTTTCTCGTGTGTGTTGCATGCACGGTGTTCTTACATCTTTGGTTGTTTTATCTTAGTACTCGTTGTGGTGGATTGTTTGGACCTTCCCCCAGATGTGCTGTGATTTCTTTATTAACATAACCATGGAAATAAAAAAGAAGGGGCGGGAAATTTTATTCTGCACAAAGGGAGAAATGAAAGGGACAGGAAAAAATACCAGATAGAGAATCAAAAAAACTATAAGGGTGTATCCAGAGGGGGGTGGTGGGGATAAAGAATTAGATACAGAAAAGGTATAAGAAGAATAAAGTGCCTGACTATGCAAGGAAACACATAGAATTGACCAAAAATCAAAACAGAAACTATGAGCCTATACCAAAGGGAAGGAAAAAAGCGGGGGCAGGGGGAGAGAGTAGGAAGAAAAAGAATGGAGAAGAGAAGGAAAGAAAAGAAAAGAGAAAACAGAGTAACATACAAGACCACAGGACAGTTTTATGATGGCGCCTGGGATCAGGGGCTGTGCTGGTCTGAGGAAGGACCAGTCTGTGTCTGTCAGTGTGGAGGGGACTGGATGACAGAAATGTAGGAAGTGATCTGTGGCTTCTGTCCCCGTGTCTGGGCCTCTGGCGCTCACAGTCACCTCCTCATCAGAATCATATACCCAGTTGGTTTATGTTCCCGGAAATTCCCGCGGAGATGAGAGAGTCCGGGGGGACCCCTCCGGAGCCCTGCGGAGCAGTGCGGTGTCCAGCTCCAGCCCGTGGTCCCTGCTCCCACCAGAGCCTCCGGGGTCCCACCTCGGGGGAGAGAGGGTGCGGGGCCGTGTGTGTGCTCAACAGGGAGCCTGCCGGTGTTGTTACCGCGGACTTCGCGTGGCGTGTGGTTGACCACGTGCACGACGTCCCACCTTTTGTGGGAGACGCCCTTGCGTGTGTGAGTCCCTTCAGGAACGAGCTAGTTCTCAGTGTGGAACTATGACACCAGAGGCCTGCTTCGCAGTCTGGCACTGTGTGACCGCACGTGTGACCCCGCCAACCCGTTCTGAGCTTTTCCAGCTTTGAGACGGTCTTGTCCATCTTTGTTGTTTTCTCTGCCGTTTTCCTCTAGTGTTGACTTTTATTTATTATTACTATTATTATTACTTTAATGTTTATTTATTTTTGAGAGAGTGAGACTGCCTGAATGGAAGAAGGGTAGAGAGAGAAGGAGACACAGAATCTGAAGCAGGCTCCAGGCTCTGATCTGTTACCACAGAGCCCAACATAGGGCTTGAATCCACAAATTTTGAGATCATGNTATTATTACTATTATTATTACTTTAATGTTTATTTATTTTTGAGAGAGTGAGACTGCCTGAATGGAAGAAGGGTAGAGAGAGAAGGAGACACAGAATCTGAAGCAGGCTCCAGGCTCTGATCTGTTACCACAGAGCCCAACATAGGGCTTGAATCCACAAATTTTGAGATCATGACCTGTTTCAAAGTTGGACTCTTAACCGCCTGAGCCACCCAGGCTCCCCATATGGCCTCCCTTGTTAACTAGAACCTTGGACAGATCCTTTGACCACTGGACTCAACTGCATATCTTTCTCTTCCCTTTGATGGTGACTGTGTTATAAGTGGCCTCTTGATATCGGTGTTTAGATTTGACCGTAAGTTTTTACTGTAACTACAACCTTTCCTCACACATGTGACTTTATTAACATCAGTCCATTTTGACTGGTTTTGAACTTTATGAAGAGGGATGAATCACCTTGTAACTTCCATCATTTGCTTTGTACTTTTTGTGAACAACATTGTTTCAATATTTTTTGTTGTAGTCCTATTCATATTGTTGTAACCTTTTTTATGAAATGTCACAATTCACCCAGTTTACTATGGATGGGCATTAGGCTTGTTTGCGGGTTTTGGTTAATACAAACAGGGGTGCATTGAGTGTTCTCATACATATGTCTTGGGACAAGCGATTGAACATTACTCTTGATCATATTGCAGCTAGGAATGTCAGCGTGGGTCAGCTCCACTAGGTTGTGCCACACTGTTATCAAAGTGATTTGACCATGTAAGATGGGCAGCAGTGAGCAAGACCTGGGAAGCAAAAGCATTAATAGCAAGTCCATAATTCCCTCTCTCTCCTGGACACTCAGAATGTATTTTCTTTGCCATTCCTCCCTATAACTACCAGGATGTGATCTAGCTGGTATGGGAATAACTGAGAAAACTCAAATGCAAGAATGTTTTCAGTAGGAGGTAATTTTTTCTTAGGCTGAACATGATTAATGAAACCAAAAATTATGGATCTATGAGAAATAGCCACAAACTACCCATCAACTTCATTCCGTTTTTTGCAGTGATTATGTTAACTCTCCTGGTAAACTCAAAATCATTTAGAACTTAAATGCAAAGAGAATCAATGGCACCTGGGTGTCTCAGCCGGCTGAGCGTCCACCTTCAGCTCAGGTCATGATCACACGGTTTGGGGGTTTGAGCCCCCTGTCAGGCTCTGCACTGATGGCTAACTCAGAGCCTGAAGCCTGCTTCAGATTCTGTGTATCCCTCTCTCTGCCACTCTTCTGCTAACACAGTCTCTTTCTCTCTCAGAAACAAATTAAAACAACATTTAAAAAATGCAAAGAGAATTGGTTTTAAATGAACTTTACGTTTTAGTAAAAAGACAGATAATATTGTAATTGGTTGAAGACATCATTAAAATCTATGACTACTCCCTGAACAGTGTTTTAGAGGATTTGAGATTTTTCCCTTTAGCCACATTAGAAGTTTGGTAGAATTTTACTGTCCTACTTTATATTCACACTAAAGATTAGCATGTGCTTAATTATCAGCTCAATGATCCATATGGTTCATCCATCTATGAATCCATATGATTCATGTTGATCATGAATGAAATTAAATTAATAATTCATTCACATTTATAATTAAGTAACTGAATGCATTCCATCTTATATATGTACATGTAAATATTTTGGGCTATTGTAAAAAAAAATCTTAAGTGTTTCGTAAAGCATGTAGGTCATTCACAGCTGGCAGCTAGGGTAGCTGGGGAGGTCTAGGGAATTATTATCTTCTGTGAGATATGTGAACTAATAGAAGAGACAGATTAGGTCTCCTCTGGCATTGTCCTCCATAGTCGTTGTCCCTGAGGATTGGCATGTCTGGTCAACTCAGTGACATGGGCTCATTAAGAGTGTGGGGCATCCGTTCCCCAGAGAGGTCAGCAGGGGAAGGGATATGGTTCTCTGTGCCCACCTATACACAGGTCAGAGTCACAGCACCGTATCCTGCTCATAAGGGTCTCACTGTGACACAGGCAGGTTATCGTACTCAGGAAAACATACTGGTTTTCCTCCTAGAGGCAAAATGCAGGTCTCTGGTACCACATGAAGACGTGTGTGGTCGTTGTGAGAACGTATCCTTTTGCTTATGAAAAATGTATGGCTGACCCAGTACTAGTACAGTGAAACATTGCATTTATTGCAGAAACTGATTCCATATGTCACCTTCAATCCCCGAACTGTATTTAGACATCAATTTGGAGAAGAGGTAGAGAAATAGTTTAGATCCCACAAAAAAGGGGAATAAAGGTGAGTGAATTGGAACTAAGTCTCTGTGTTGCTTTAGGAATTGGTGAGTTTTTTTCCAGTTAACATTGTTCCTAAAACAGAAAGGCATTTGGGATTGATTATATGGCCAATGTCTAAAGTAACAGACTGTGGAAGTTCATCAATTATAAGAGCTAAATTTAATTGTTTATTATCGATGCAACCAAGTCATTCCTAGACATTTGATTCCACTGTAGTACATGCATTACACCTCTGTATACACCTGTGAAAATAATTAAGTACGCATGTTTACTGGGAATAAAATATGGCCTTCAGTAATAGAAGAGTAGAGCATGCATACGTGTTAGGGTATTACATGATATACTTTCATGCTTTCCCTTTGTTACGTGTTGCCTGTGAAATTAGATAATATTTCTTCTCTATGCTTAAAACTTATTGTCAGTGTTCATTGATATTAAATATTTATTTTCTCCTTTAGCAGTTACCAAAATATATGAAGTATGCATGGAGTTTTAAAACGCTGTGTGGAAAATTTTAAGAGGAGGTTTCATTTTGTGTATATTCTGTCAGTGCATCTATATTTTGACTACATTGTTAACAAGAACTGACCCTTCAAATGAATACAAATAGCAATATGATGAAGATGAAAGTAGTAAGAATCCTGAATGTTTACATATTGATGAATGAGGGAAATGACACATGTTGTATGTATGTGTGTGTGTGTGATTGCACTGAGGTCATGTGTGAAGTGCACTCAGTCCCATCCTTCTGTCCTTGTACACGGTCATGAATGGACTCTTGTGTGACCACCATTGGTGACCTGCCCAGAGGCTCTTTACCTGCTGGTGCTCCAATGCAAACCCTATTTGTTTTGAGTATGGGCTCCGAGCTTCACAGCCATTCCCTTCTTGAGAGAATTGCCCTCAGCTGAAAGGGAGTCACGTTGCCAGGTTGTCTGGGGAACATGGTGGGGGCAGTTCACAGCCAGTGACAGACTTAGGTGTGTACAAAAGGCTGGCACTGCCAAGGCAGCACTGAATCTGATGCAATTCATGCTCTAGAGCTGGGCTGTCCAATACAGTTCAAAGTACCCACAGGTAGCTAGTTCAATTTATTTTCATTGAGATTAAATAAAATTTAAAACTCAGTTTTTTGGGACGCACGGGTGGCTCCATCGGTAAAACATCCAACTGCTGCTCAGATCATGATCTCACAATCTGTGAGTTCGAGGCCTGCAGTTGGTCTCTGTGCTGACAGCTCAAACCTGGAGTCTGCTTTGGATTCTGTGTCTCCCTCTCTCTCTTCCCCTCCCTTGCACTCTCTCCTCTCTCTCTCTCACTCTCAAAGTAAATAAACATTAAAGGAAATACAATAAAATAAAGTGATAAAATAAAATTCAATTTATTAGCTAGCATATTTTAATTTTTTTAACGTTTATTTATTTTTGAGACAGACAGAGACAGAGGAAGAACTAGGGAGGGGGAGGGGCAGAGATAGAGGGAGACACAGAATCTGAAACAGGCTCTAGGCTCTGATAGCACAGAGCCTGATGTGGGGCTGGAACCCACAGAGGGCGAGATCATAATCTGAGCCGAGTGAAACGCCTAACCGACTGAGCCACTAAGGGGTCCCTAGGTAGGGCATTATAATGCTTAGGTAGTGACAGGTGGAGAGTGGGTATAGTATTGGACAGTGAGGACACAGTATTTCTACCATCACCTGCTCAATATCTCATGGGATCAGGCTCATGGTCTGTTCCACTCGAGACCACATCCTTACTTAGCGGCATTCTCTGCTCTGTTTTCCTTCCCTCACCCCGTTTATCCTGAGAGCATATCCTGAATAAACAACACGCAGTGGAATTCCTACTTCACCCCCTTCTTCCGTAGAACCTGCCCTACGGCAGCGTCAGTGTCCATCAGCTCTCATTTCCTGTCTACTGATGGCTGCAGCCCCTCACTTGCTCGTCCTCCATTGTCACCGGGGGTCTGTTCTCCTGTATGTGAGGTCAGCTCAGACCTGTGAGACGGAAGCATCATGAGAGCAGCAGCGGTTCAGTCGTAGCACTGGGGCTGCGGAAATCTTGTCCGTCCTTTTCCAGGGTTCATTCAGGAGCTGGATAGGGCAGCGTGTGTGTGTCAGTGTATCAGTGAATATTACATATTTGAAACATCTTAAATAGAGCCGTTATCTTGAGATCTTTTGTCTTTAAAATGTGTAGTGTGCATACTGAGCATCTAGTTGTGTGGAAATATGGATTCTTGCTCTAAAATTATTAGAGTTTTGTGTCAGCATTGCACAGTTATGGTAAGCACTTTATGTCCTTATGTGTGTCAACATAAAGCATTTAAACCTCTTTCATTTGAGGCCTGTTCACCTAATGATTTTCGTAAAATTGTTTTCTTGTAAGATGTCATTTCTTATTGTAAACTTTTTTGATGGTAATCAGTACTTAGAATGCCGCTTTTGTGTAGAATATATTTTTTTATTTTACCTAGTAATTTTTTCTTCATTGATGAAAATATATTTTTCAAGTTTTACGTTTTGTATGTGCCATAATAATTTATGCGTAGTTCATAACTGGACTTTCTTGCACCATATCACATAATGATAGTCGCTATGGACACCCTTCTTTGCTTCTGTATGTGTCCGATATTTCCAGTAAGTATTATTTACATAATCTCTCTCAAAAGAATCAATTTTTTTTTAGTGCATTCGGTCACTTGATGCTTACCAAAAATAGATGATGTTTCTAGTCTCACACACCGTTGTTTAAATGTGGCAAGAAGGAAATGGAACGAAATTTCTCATTAACCTTAGTCCAAACAAATCCTTTCTCTTGGAAGGTTGCTCTGTGCGCTGCAGAAGCTTTACGAGGGGTGGATGTGGAGAAGGGGAGGAGGAAGGAACAAGTGACCCAGATCAGCAGATCGTAGTCTTAAGAATCGAGGGGAGAATGCATTTTGCAGCCCGATCTCTCCCTTATCCAGTGTTACTAAGGGGTAATAATTTTCCTGAATTTTCTTGAGAAAAGTAACAATAAGATGATGGACTCTGCTTGGAAGCAATTGTAACATACAGGTGATGACATTCTTGTTTCTGCTTTAGTGACCAGCTCCTTTGCCTGGGAATAGGTCTGTAGTTCTCCGTTTTGGTGGGGTCTTTGTCTGGTTTCATAGATTGAGGTTTGAAGTTTTCCTTCCATTTCTATGTTTTGGAACAGGTTCAAAAGAATAGGTGTTAACTCTTCTTTAAATGTTTGGTAGAATTCCCCTGAAAGCTTTGTGGCCCTGGACTCTTGTTTTTGGGGAGATTTTTGATTGCTGATTGAATTTCTCTACTGATTATGGGTGTACAAATTTTCTATTTCTACCTGTTTCAGTTTTGGTAGTTTACATGTTCCCATGCATTTGTCCATTTCTTCCTGATAGCCTCATTTGTTGGCATATAATTACTCATAATATTCTCTTGTTATTGCTTGCATTTCTGAGGTGTTGGTTGTGATCTCTCCTCTTCCATTCATGAGTTCATTTATTTGGGTCCTTTCCTTTTTCTATTTGATCAGTATGGTTAGGGGTTTATCAATTTTTAATTCTTTCAGAGAACCAGCGCCTAGTTCCATTGACTTGTTCTACTGTGTGTTTTTTTTTATTTCGAGATCATTGATTTCTGCTCTAATCTTTATTATTTCCCTTCCTGTGCAGATTCTGGGCTATATCGTTTTGGGTCCAATTCTGAGTTCTCAATTCTATTCCATTGGTCTATGTGTCTGTTTTTGTGCCAATACCATACTGTCTTGATGATGACAGCTTTGTAGTAGAGGCTAAAGTCTGGGATGGTGATACTTCCCGTTTTGGTTTTCTTCTTCAAGATTACTTTGGCTATTCGGGGTCTTTTGTGGTTCCACACAAATTTTAGGATATTTTGTTCTAGTTTTGAGAAGTATGCTGGTGCAATTTTCAATGGGATTGCAATGAATGAGTAGGTCCTTTGGGTAGTAATGACATTTTAACTATATTTATTGTTCCAATCCATGAGCATGGAATGTTTTTCCATTTCTTTGTGTCTTCTTCAATTTCCTTCATAAGTTTTCTATACTTTTCAACATAGAGATATCTTATATCTTTGGTTAGGTTTATTCCTAGGCATTTTATGTTTTTTTGGGGTGTGTGTGCCATTGTGAATGCGATCAGTTTCTTGATTTCTCTTTCTGTTGCTTCATTGTTGATGTATAAAAATGCAACAGATTTCTGTACATTGATTTTGTACCCTGCAACTTGGCTGAATTCTTGGATCAGTTCTAGTAGGCTTCTGGTGGAGTCGGTCGGGTTTTATATGTAGACTATCATGTCGTCTGTAAAAAGTGAAAGTTTGACTTCCTCTTTGCCAATTCTGATACCTTTGATTTCCTTTTGTTGTCTGATGGCTGAAGCTAGGACTTCCAGCACTATGTTAAACAACAGTGGCAAGAGTGAACATCCCTTCGTGTTCCTGATCTTGGTAAATCTCAGTGTTTCCTCAATGAGGATGATGTTAGCTGAGGGCTTCTCATAAATGGCTTTTATGATGTTTAGGTCAGTTCCTCCGATCCCGACTTTCTCGAGGGTCTTTATTAAGAAAAATGCAATATTTTGTCAAATGCTTTTTCTGCGTCTATCGACAGGATCATATGATTTTTGTCTTTTCTTTTGTTGATGTGATGTATCACATTGTTTGATTTGCAAATATTGAACAGCCCTGTAACCCAGAAATGAATCCCACTTGATCATGGTGGATAATTCTTTTTATGTGTTATTGGATTCGATATGCAAGTATCTTGTTGAGGATTTTTGCATCCGTATTCATCAAAGATATTGACCTGTAGTTATCTTTTTTTGTTGGATCTCTCTCTGGCTTGGGAATCAGAGTGATGCTCGATTCATAAAATGAGTCTGGAAGTTTTCCTTCGATTTCTATTTTTTGGAATAGCTTGAGAAGAACTGGTATTAATTCTGTTTTAAATGTCTGGTAGAATTCCCCAGGGAAGCTATCAGGTCCAGGGCTCTTATTTGTTGGGAGATTTTTGAGAACTGATTCGATTTCTTCACTAGTTATGGGTCTGTTCAGATTTTCTATCTCTTCCCGTGTGAATTTTCTAGTAAGTGTGTGTTTAGGAATTTGTCCATTTCTTCTAAGTTGTCCAATTTATTCCCATTTAATTTTTCATAGTATTCCCTGATGATTGCTTGTATTTCTGAGGGGTTGGTTGTAATCAGTCCATTTTTTTCATGATTTTGTCTATTTGGGTGCTCTCTCTTTTCTTTTTGAGAAGCCTGGCTAGAGTTTTGTGAATTTTCTTTATTTTTTCAAAAAACGAACTCTTGGTTTCATTGATCTGTCCAATTGTTTCTTTGGTCTGTATGTTGTTTATTTCTGCTCTGATTTTTACTATTTCTCTTCTTCTGTCGGGTTTGGGGTGCTCTTGTAGCTCTGCCTCTAGTTCCTTTGCATAATCTGTTAGATTTTGCACTCCCGCTTTTTCTAATTTCTCGAAATAGGCCTGGAGTGCAATGTACTTTCCTCTTAGGACTGCTTTTGCCGGATCCCATAGAGTTTGGATTGTTTTGTTTTCATTTTCATTTCTTTCCATATATTTTTAAATTTCTTCTCTAATTGCCTGTTTGGCCCATTCGTTCTATAGTAGGGCGTTCTTTGACCTCCATGTTTTTGGAGGCTTTCCAGACTTCTTCCTGTGATTGATTTCAAGTTTCAAAGCATTATGATCTGAAAGTGTGCATGGTATGATCTCAGTTCTTTTATATTTATTGAAGGCTGCTTTATGTCCCAGTATGTGATCTATCTTGAAGAATGTGCCATGTGCACTTGAGAAGAGGGTGAATTCCATGGCCTCAGGATCTAGAGTTCTAAATATATCTGTCAGATCCTTCGGGTCCAATATTTCATTCATGTCCATTGTTTCTTTAGTGATTTTCTGTCTGGTTGATCTATCCATTGCTCTAAGCGGTGTATTAAAGTCCCCTGCTATTAGCACATTCTTATCTATAAGATTGATTCTGTTTGTGATTAATTGTTCTAAGTATTTAGGTGTTCTCATATTCGGTGCGTAGACATTTATGATAGTTATTTCTCCCTGATGGATCGACCCTGTAATTATTATGTAATGCCCTTCTTCATTCCTTGTTATTGTCTTTAAAGTCCAGTTTTTCTGATATAAGTATAGCTACTTCAGCTTTCTTTTGACTTCCCGTAGCATGATATATATTTCTCCATCCCCTTACTTTTAATCTGAAGGTATCTTCCAGTCTAAAATGCGTGTTTTCTAGACAGCAAATAGATGGATTTGGTTTTTTTAACCATTCTGGTACCCTATGTCTTTTGATTGGAGCATTCAGCCCATTTACATTCAGTGTTATTATGGCAATATACGGGTTTAGAGTCATTGTGTCCTTTGTGGGATTCATACTTGCGGTGGTGTCTATGGTATCTTGCGTTCCTTGCAACACTTCCCTCAGAGCGTCTCTGTCAGGATTTCTTGTAGGGCTGGCTTAGTGGTGACAAATTCTTTCAATTTCTGTTTATTTGGAAAGACTTTTATCTCTCCTTCTATTTTGAATGACAGGCTTGCTGGGTAGAGGATTCTTGGCTGCATATTTTTTCTGTTCATCACATTGAAGATCTCCTGCCATTCCTTTCTGGCCTGTGAAGTTTCAGTAGATAGGTCTGTCACCACTCTGATAGGTTTCCCTTTGTATGTTAGGGCCCTTTTCTCCCTAGCTGCTTTCACAATTCTCTCTTTCTCCTTATATTTTGCCAGATTCACTATGATATGTCATGCCTCTTGAATTTCAACTTCTAATTCCGTCTCCAGGTTGGGGATGTTCTCTGCTATAATTTGTTCCAGGACTCCTTCAGCACCTTTTCCTCTCTCTTCCTCTTCTGAAATTCCTATGATATGGATCTTGTTCCATTTGATTGTATCGCTGAACTCTTCTTTCATGTTCCTGGATCAGTTTATCTCTCTTTTTCTCAGTTTCTTCTTTTTCTATAATCGTGTCTTCTAAATCACTTGTTCTCCTTTCTGCCTCTTCAATCCGTGCATTGGACGCTTCCAGTATATTATGTATCTCATTTATCGCGGTTTTTAATTCATCATAACTATTTTTAAGCTCCATATTGTTTGTAGCCATAGTTTCTCTGATGTCCCCCATCCTTTTTTCAAGCCCGGCGATTAGTTTTATGGTTATTGTGCTAAATTCTTGTTCAGTTATGTTGCTTATATCTGTTTTGAGCAGTTCTCTAGCTGTCATTTCTTCCTGGAGTTTCTTTGGAGGAGAGCTCTTTCGTTTTGTCATTTGGTTAGCTTTTTATCTCTTGTTAATTATAAAAGTTCTTGTACACATGGCCTCTGAGAGTTCTGCTGTATTAGAGAGGGCTCTTTTGACTGTTCAGGGCCTGTCTGTTCAGGAAGTGTTCTTTGGATGGTGTCTCTTGGATTCTTTTGTGGAGCGTTTGGTTATTTTGTTTCCCTACTGGTAGTGGTATTTGGGACTCTCCACCATGTGTAGTTTGGCTTGTTTCTTGAAGCAGCTGCACTTATGAGGTTTCCTTCCCAGTGTACTCTGTCTCTTTTCCTTCCCAAACTCCTGTGGCTCAGTGTCCTACGACTTCAGGCCTTCTCTATTTGAGGGATGGGTCAGGCGAAATGTATGGAGCTCCCGACTTCTCCACCATTTTACCTTTCCTCTCCTAGTAGAATAATCTTTAATCTCCAAGTATTCACGGTATTTCCAAATTTTTTCTTGTGGTTGATTTCAAGTTTCGTGGCACTGTGGTCTAAAAATATGCATGGTATGTTCTCGATCTGTTGTACTTGTTGAGGGGTTATTTGTGACCCATTATGTGACCTATTCGGGAGAATGTTCCAGGTAAACTTGAAAGACTGTGTATTCTGCGACTTTAGAATAAAATGTTCTGAATATATCTGTTATGTCTATCTGGTCCAGTGTGTCATTCATAGCCATTGTTTCCTTACTGATTTTCTGCTTAGATGATCTGTCCATTTGTGTAAGTGGGATGTTGAACTTCCCTGCTATTATGGTATTATGATCAATGATTTTCTTTCTGTTTGTAATTAATTGATTTATATATATTGGGAGTCTCACATTGGGAGTATAAATATTTACAATTGTTAGATATCTTTGGTGGATAGACCGCTTAATTATGATATGCCTTTCTTCAACCCTTGTTACGGTTGTAATTTTAAAATCTACTTTGTCTGATATAAGTACAGCAACTCCAGCTTTCTATTGATATTCATTATCATGATAGATGGTTCTCCATCCCCTTACGTTCAATCTACAGGTGTCCTTAGGTGTAAAATGAGTCTTTGTAAGCAGGATATAGATGGGTTTTTTTTTCTTATCCATTCTGATACGCTCTGTCTTTGATTGCAGTATTTAGTCTATTTACATTGGGAGTGATGTACGTACATTTTTATGGACTTTAAGTCCTAGTACGTACAGACTGAAAGACCTTATGTTCCTATCACTGATGCAAACACAAGGTACGTTATTTGATTTTCCATAATAAATATGAATGATTTCTTTTTGTGATAATGTGAAACTATTGGTGTAAACTATGCAATTTCGGTAAGTATATCATTTATTCAAATAGTTAATGATAAAATCCCATGGCCATGTCTTTACATATGATGTATGATCTGACTAGTCCCACCGAGTCTTTATTGGAGATTTCTTTTAAAAATTGCTAAATTCTTGGTCTTGACAGGAAACATGTGGTAAGAAAGGATGGAGTAGAAAAATGGAAGTTCCTTCACTGGGTTTATCCTGCTGGGCTACTCTGACCGGCCTCACCTGGAGCGAGTCCTCTTTGTGGTTCTTCTGATCTTCTATCTGCTCACCCTGCTGGGAAACACGACCATCATTGCACTGTCCCGCCTGGACCCACACCTTCAGACTCCCATGTACTTTTTCCTCTCCAACCTAAGCTTTCTGGACCTGTGTTACACGACCAGCACTGTTCCTCAGCTCCTGGTTCATCTCAGGGGAGCAGACAAGTCTATCACCTTTGGCGGCTGTGTAGCTCAGCTGTTCGTCTCTCTAGGGTTGGGAGGCACAGAATGCATCCTCTTAGGGGTGATGGCATTTGACCGCTACGCAGCCGTCTGCAGGCCCCTGCACTACACGGTGATCATGCACCCTCGCCTCTGTGCCCTGATGGCGTCTGCATCGTGGTTCATTGGTTTTGCCAACTCCTCATTGCAGACGGTGCTCATCTTTCTGGTACCACTTTGTGGGAGAAATAAAATAGATCATTTCTTTTGTGCGGTCAGTGCCCTGCTCAAACTTGCCTGTGTTGACACCACTGAGTATGAGTCAGAGATTTTATTTTTCAGTATTATCTTTTTCTTCATACCTGCATCATTAATCACGTTCTCCTATGGTCGGATTGTCTGGGCCGTCTTAAGAATAAAGTCAGCCAGAGGCCAGAGGAAAGTGTTTGAGACATGTGGGTCCCACTTCACAGTGGTCTCCCTCTTCTATGGCACGGCCATCTACATTTATGTCCAGCCTAGTAACAACTACTCCCAGGATCAGGGCAAGTTCATTTCTCTCTTCTACACCATCATAACCCCTATCGTCAGTCCCTTCTTATATACCCTGCGGAACAAGGATGTGACAAGAGCAATAAAAATGGTGCTCCTTCGGAGCTACGACTCCAGATGCCTTGAGAGAAGACCCTGTGATGGAAGACTTTGAATGTCAGAGCCGTTAAGATTTTGTGTCCTGCATGTGTCATCCATTTTCCCTAATGACTCTTCAAGAGAATTTCCTTTTATTCTTTTATACAAGTGATTGTTTAAACCCTAAGTTCATGGATTCATTGCAGCTTCCAGAGATGCTGAATAAGTGTTCCTAGACCATCTGCATCATATTCATATTTATTTAATAATAAAGTTTCACAGGATTTTATATCACCCCCATTTGGGAACACTATTCCATTTCTAATTGCAAAGGAGAATTATGCACACACCATAAAAGCATAGCAAAATAGGAATAGACCACTAAAGCACTGTAATCAGTATTAACATTTTAGCATTTTCTAGCAATGGCTGAAGAGGTATCACCTTTTCTTTCATTTTGATCATGGCTATATTGGAATGTCCATAGGCTGTCTGTATCAGAGGTTTTTCAAAGAAGTAGGAGGGGAACGGTTGGCAGAACAACTTTAAGGTAAAAGAAAGACCTGCTAATATCAATCCAGATAAAACCATGTGTATATCAGTCTGTGGTGTCCTGTCACCATTGTGATACTGTTTTACTTTTGAAAAAGAACTCTTTGTTTTTCTAAAAGCTTTTTGTTTGAAATTAATTTTTATTAGTATTTTTTAAGTTTTTATTTTATTTATTAATGTCTTTATTTTATTTTGAGAGACAGAGACAGAGAGCGAGCGAGGGAGGGGCAGAGAGAGAGGGAGACACAGAATCTGCAGCAGGCTCCAGGCTCTGAGCTGTTAGCACAGAGCCCGATGTGGGGCTTAAACCCACGGACTGTGAGATCATGACCTGAGCCGAAGTCGGACACTTAACCGACAAAACCACTCAGGCGCCCCTAAGTTTTTAGTTTAATTTTATTATAGCTAGCCTGCAGTGTTATATTTTACTGTGTACAATATAGTAATTCAAAATTTCAGCCATCACCAGTGTACTCCTAAATCACCATCACTTATTTAACCCATCCCCCCACACCCTCCCCGGTGGTACCAGTAAGCCAAGACAAAGAATGAGAGATTCTAAGTTCACCTGTCCCTACTTTCGTAGCCCTATTGTGGCCTGAGGACTGATGTGAGTTCGCATAACGACAGTGTGTATAGTGTGGGTAACTGCTCTCTGAGCAGACCCTATACCTCCTGCTCGCACACTACTGGATCCGTCATCAGAGTGCAGTCACCCCTATAATACGCTCCTGTGTCTCCTAGTCTGTACATTTTACCACTACTGTTTGCCAGTGTCCTGCTCTGACCAGGTTTCCTTTTGTTACAGGAACAGGTCACAGATTCCTGGTAACCCCTTCCTTTGCAGGTGACTTCTTTTCAGATGCTTGTTTTGTGACATAGTTGAGTGCTTTCTTTCACCTTTGTGGTGTTGTGGCATGTTTGAGACCTGGTGGTGAGGACTCTGGGAACCATTGTGTGTGGACACATGGTTTATGGGGGAAGGGGGGCTGTAATGCAGAAAGGAGAGGGTGAATGACTGGAGGTCAGAGGATCAGGGGAAGGGGTTCCTGATGTGGCCTTAGGAACAGGACACTGGCTTCTGGGAGGAGACATTTCCTTCTTTCCCCAGGGTTCTTCCAGCTGTTTTGGAATTAAATTCACAGGAGACAGAGTAACAGGAGAAAACACCCAAAGTTTTCTTACCTGTACATGGTGGCCCAGTCAGGAAATTGAGACCCAATGGAATGACCAAAGTATGTGGTTTTTATACCTTTTTTAGGGAGATACTTCATGTGTGCAAAATTGACAGGAGACAGAAAACAAATTTTTGGAGCTTCAGTTAGTAGGGAATTCTAAGTGGAATTTGGGCTGAGGTAGTAGATTTTTAAAACATTAGCCGTTTTATTTCTATAGCTTTCTCAACTCTAAGCGGTCTTTTACTTCTTAGTCCTGGGTGGGGGTCTTTTATAGGTGAGGTGTTTCCTGCTTCTAGGGGGACAGAAGAGGGTATGATGTCCTTGCACCTGCCCTTTCCACAGTAGCTTCTATTCAAAACAATCACTATGCTATTGAGGTCCATATTGGGGGGCCTCCCTGGGTCCCCGCACTGGCTCCGCTTTAAAATTTTAATTGTATTTACGTTGTTTGGCAGATGTATTTTAACCAATGTGAACTGAATAAAATATATGAGGTCTTCAAGAAGTGCAAGTTCTGATTAGTGAACCATTTGTGAGGATAGTTTTAACCTCTTTTGAAAGTGAACTTGTTCAGTCATTGTACCTGTGTGTTGAGTGTCACTGAAGCATCCTGGACATTTCTAATGATTGGATTATTTTGGATCCTCATGATCAATGGCGTGTCATTATTAATGGTCAAAGCCTTTCTGAAGAGTCCCCCTGATTCTGTGGTAGCAGGTCAAAAGTAGTACTTTCCATGCATTTTAAATATTATTTTATTTTATTTTATTTTTTTATTTAAAATGTTTTATTTATTTCTAGGAGAGAGAGAGAGACGGCGTGAGCAGGGGAGGGTCAGAGAGAGAGGAAGTCACAGACTGAAACAGGCTCCAGGCTCTGAGCTGGCAGTCAGCACAGAGCCCGACGCGGGGCCCGAACCCACGAACCGCGGGATCATGACCTAAGCGAAAGTTGGACGCTTAACCGACTAAGCCACCCAGGCGCCCTTAAATATTATTTTAATGTTTGTTTATTTTTGAGTGAGGGAGAGAGAGAGAAAGAACAAGTGGGGGAGGGGCATAGAGAGAGGGAGGCAGAGGATCCAAAGGGGTCTCTGCGCTGACAGTGGAATGCCTGATATAGGGCTCAAAGTCAGCAACCCTGAGATCTTGACTTCAACAAAAGTTGCATGATTAACTGACTGAGCCATCTAGGCTCCCTCTTTTTTTCATGTATTTTTAAGTCCTCATTTCAAGCACTTGGAAACACCGAAGCAGCTTTGTCAGATTATTTTTGGAAAGTTCTTTCTTAGTTTATCTTCAGGAAAGAGAACTCTGTTTTAATGTAATTAAAGAAAGCATGTTAGCTAAGAAGGTATTGGTTTTAGCCTGAAATTAACCTCTCCCAAGTTTCACTGTCCTTGTTGGAAAAACCATCTATATTTACAAAGAATGTTTCTCCTCATGTTCTACTACAACATGTTACGTTTTGGTTTGCATTTAGGTTGAAGCAGCATATATATTAGTATATTATTATACACTTGCACACACAGACATGCTCATGCACAAACATGTGCTCCGTATCCCGTCTCCTGTAGGCCCATCTCTTAACACTTTTGTAAGATGATTAGTAGAAGAAAATATGTTTCCTTAGCTTATACTACTTAGAAGTGACTGGCTTATAAATGATGCATTTCCAGTATGTTCTGAAATATAAATACATCCTAGTGTATAAGTTATTCCTGCAGGTCACATTGAAAGGAAAAAAAAAAAACACTTTCCAGGAGGTGGTGGGAATACTGGTTATTGGTAGAATCTTGTACCGCTCAAGCGTTCCATGGAACAAACTATACCCCTATAGGCGTCATAACATAAAATTTAGAAGTCACATTCTTTCAGTCTTTGCATTGAAATTTGGATCACAAAGAGTAGGCTATGTGAGTAGGTAGGATAATGCTAGAATAGCCTCATGTGATAAGTGTCAATGTGTCAATGTGTCTAGTGTCAAGAATTGTGTTCTCTATGTTGTCTTCTAGGAGTTTTACAATTTCAGGTCTTATGTTTTCATGTTAATCTATAACAAGTTAACTTTTGTGAGTGGTGTAATATAAGGCTCCAGTTTCATTTCTCTGAATGTATTTCCTTAGTTTGCTCAGGAGATTTATTAAAGAGACTAGTTTCCCTGTGAATATTCTTGTCTCCTTTTTCAAATATTAGAGTTCATCTCAACATACTTTCCATCAGAGGGTTCATACTGGTGAGAAACTCTATGTATGTACAAAATGTGGGAAGGCCTTTAGACAGCGTACAGCTTTACTCGACATCAGCAGTTCAATATTGCCGACAAACTATATGAATATAAAGAATGTGGGGGGCCCCTGAGTGGCTTAGTCGGTTAAGCATCCGACTTTCGCTTAGGTCATGATCTCACAGTTCATGGGTTCGAGCCCCGCGTCGGGCTCTGTGCTGACTGCCAGCTCAGAGCCTGGAGCCTGTTTTGGAGTCTGTGACTCCCTCTCTCTCTGACCCTCCCCTGCTCACGCTGTCTCTCTCTCTCTCCTGGAAATAAATGAAAAAAAAAAAAAAAAAAAAGAATGTGGAAGGCCTTTCTGTGTGGCTCTGCCCTTCGAGTACATCAGTAACTCCCTACTGGTGAGAAACCATATAAATGTGAGCAATGTGGGAAGCCTTTGGTCATGGTTATCATCTTATTCTTCATCATGGACTTCCTCCTGGAGAGAAACCTTATGAATGTAAGGAATTTGGGAAGCCTTGAGTCGTTATTCCAAACTTATATCACACCAAAGTATTCATATTGGTCTAAAACCTTATGACTGACTGCAAGGATCATGGGAAGGCTTTTAGATTCGTCTAACAACTTACACAACATCAGAGTATTTATATGGTGAGAAATCTTGAAAATGTGAGGAATGTGGGAAGTCCTTTAGACAATATTCGCACCTCAACCATCATCTGAATATTCATAATGTAAAAATATAAGATAGGTTTCCAATCCTGTGTTGTAGAACACTCTATAAATGTAGTAATTAATTCCTTTTGTTTCCTTCATGCAGGCAACTGACTTGGCATAATAGATTTGATACCATTAAAAGAACATGTTAATTTCAAGTATTCCACCATTGCTTAAACCTGATAAACTTCACCTTTACTCTAAAAACAAATCCTATCAATGCAACAAATGTGGGAGACACTTATCTCCATCCCATCACTTTCCTACTTGTATTATATTGACAAGATATTTAACTGCTCTGTGCTCTAATTTTTTCATTTGTGAAATGGTAATTTAATACTGTGGCAGAGTAAAGATTGCTCCAAGTTCTTTGACATTTCCCCCCACCTCTCCACCAAGAGCACCCAACTCTGCACTCTACTTCCCTTCCACTTAAGGCTGGATAGACGTGACCACTTTGACTAGTAGTAGTGTTGTGCCAGTTTCTATCCCAAGCGTTACTGGTAGATTTTACTTCATCTCCTTGGAATGCTCTCCTAAGCTTAGGCCCTTTTTGTTAAAAAGTCTGGCTGCTTGGCTAAAGAGACCTCATGGAGAGCCCTAGCCCACATAGAAAGAAAGAAGCACCCTTCCGAGCGCAGTCTTCCAGACATGCCTACCAAGACACCAGACATTTGAGTGAAACAGTATTGGATCCTCCAGACCAGCCTGCAGCTGGATGCTACTGAGTGACTTCAGCTGATACCATATAAAACAGATGGATCTACCAATGGAGCTCCTGCCCAAAACCTGACCCACAAGACCATGAGACATAATGAAATGACTGTTGTTTCAAGCCACTAAAAATCCTCCCCCCAGGACCTAAAGGAGGTCTGTGACCACCAAACCAGCCCTGCAAGAAATATGAAAAGGACTTCGTTGAGTGGAAAGGAAAGTCCAAAAGTGGCAAAGGCTAGAGGAAATAGAAAATATCTCCATAAAGAATGTCAGAACAAGAAATAATATGGCACCAAATACATATCTTTCCATCATTAGTCTAAATGTAAATGGGCTAAATGCTCCAATTAAAAGATATAGGGTGTCAGAATGCATAAAGAAACCAAGACCCATTTATGCTGCCTACAGTTGACTCATTTTAGACCTAAAGACACAGGCATTTTCAAAGTGAGAGGTTGGACAAACACTTATCATGATAATGGACATGAAAAGAAAGCTGAGGTTGCAATACTTGTATCAGCAAACTGAAAACAAAGCATGTAACAAGAGATGAAGAAGGACACTACTAATAAAGGGGAGACTTCAATAAGAAGATGTAACAAATCTAACAATTGTAAAATATTTATTCCCGCAACATCGTGGCACCCTAATTCATAAAACAATTACTAACAAACATAAAGGCACTCATGGACAATAATATAATAGTAGGACTTTAACATTCTACTTCCATAAATGGACAAATCATTTTTTCCACAATCATTCGCTTCCACAAAGTGAAAATCAATGAGGAGGCAATGGATTTGGATGACACACTGGTACTGATGGACTTAACAGATACATGCTCAACATTCCATCCTAAAGCAGCAGAATACACATTCTTCTCGAGTGCACATGGAACATTCTCCAGAATAGATCACATACCGAGTCACAAATCAGGAATGGGGGCAACTGAGTAGGTCGTTTGGTTAAGCATCTGAGCCTTAATCTCAGCTCGTGTCTTATCTCAGGGTGTGACTTCAAGCCCGGTGTTGGGAGTGTTGGGCTCCATGGTGGGCCAGGAAACTAATTAAAACAAAACAAAACACAAATCAGGTCTCAATAGACACGAAAAGACTGCGATTGTACCATGCATATTTTCTGACCCCAGTGCTATGAACCTTGGGTCAGCATCACTAGATAATGCCCCACAAGTATCAAACTGATTTGAGCAGATGAAGACTGGCAACAGTCAGCGAGGTCTGGGATGAAAAGCATAGTAGCAGGTGTGATACCCATAGTGTATTGTATTTGCCTGTTCTCCCCATAACTATCAGGATGGTATCTAACTGGTAAGGGAATAACTGGGAAAATTCAAATGTAAGAATGTTTTTAACAGGACGTAGTTTATGTCTTAGACTGAATATGATAAATGAACTGGAAATTATGGATCTAGAAGAAACAGTCACAAACCACCCATCAACTTCCTTCTATTTTTCTGTAGTGATTATTTTAACTCTCCTGCTAAACTGAAAATCATTTGGAACTTAAATGCAAAGGCTAGCTGAATTTAAGTTACCATGTATGTTTTATTAAAAAGACATAAGTTTTAAAATGGTTTGAGCACATCATTAAAACATATGGTTATAAACTTTACCGTGTTTTAGAGGATTTGAGGTTTGTTTTCCCCAGAATGTTAGAAGTTTGGTAGGATTTAGTGACCCCCTTCATATTCATGCTAAAGATTAGAATGTGCCTAATATTTAGCTTTGCGATGCCATATAACTTGGTTATAAATGAAATGAAATGAAGAATTCATTCACTTATTTATATTTAAGATTAAGGAACTGAATGGAATCTTCCTTATATATTTATATGTAAATATTTTGGACAATTGTGAGAGAAAAATCTTAAGTGTTTTGTAAAACACGTAGGTCATTCACAGATGGCAGCTAAGGTAGTTGGGATGGTCTAGGGAGTTATTGTCCTCTGTGAGATATGTGAACTAATAAAAGAGACAGGTTAGGTCTCCTCTGGCATTGTTCTCCATAGTCATTGTCCCTGAGGATTGCCACGTGTGGGCAGCTCAGTGACATGGGCTCATTAAGAGTGTGGGGCATCAATGTTCCCCAGAGAGGTCAGCAGGGGAAGGGACTTGGTTCTCTGTGCCAGCACAGCTAAAGCTCAGTGTCATGGCACCCTCTCCTGCTCATAAGGGTCTCACTGTCACATAGGCAGGTCATCGTACCCGGGAAACTATCCTGAAAGTTTGCAATTGTCTTCATCATCTACTAGAGGCAAAGTGCAGATCTCTGGTACTACATGAAGTCATCCTGAGAAAGCATTCTATTTTAAGAAAAATTCATGGATGAGCCAGTGCTGGTATAGTCAACCTTTGTGTTTACTGCAAACACTAAATGATTCTACATGTCCTCATTCCGATCCTAGAACTGTATTTAGGCAGTAACTTGAAGTGAGGTAGGGAAATAGTTTAGATCCTGAAAGAGAAGGCAAAAAAAGGTAAGTAAAATGGAACTGTCTGTGTTGCTCTAGGAATTGGCAAGTCAGTTTATTTTCAGTCAATTGTTCTTGAAACAAAAATACTAAATGATTTACATATATGGTCAATTGTCTAAAGGAAGGAAACGACTATGGAATTCAACAAATAGAGGAATTAAATTTAATTGTTCATTACAAATGCCACCATGTCATTCCTAGACATTTCACATATTTTAGTACATTCACTATACCTCTCTATGCTTGTGCAGAAAATAACTTCAATATTCATATTAAGAGATCATAAAATATGCCCTTTATGCATAATTACATTGTCCATGCTTTCCTTTGATTCCTTATTGTCTGTGAAATAAGACAATATTTGTTCTCTATGTGTAAACTCACTGTCAGTATTTATATTTCCTAAATGCTTACTTCCTCCCTTAAGAGTTACCACAAAATATCTAAAATATATACGGAGTTTGTAAATGCTATGTTGAAAATTACAAAAGGCAAGTTCCATTTTGTGAATATTATGTCAATGCATCTGTATTTTGACTTTATTGTTAACCAGAAAAGCTGATCCTTCCCATGAGTACGAATAGCAATATGATGAAGAAAAAAGTAGTATGAAGCCTAAATGTTTACCTAATTAATTAGGAAAATGACAAGTTGTGTATGTGTGTGTTTGTGTGTGTGTGTGTGTGTGTGTGTGTGAGATTGCACTGAGGTGATGTATAAAGTACACGAGGTCCTGTCCTTCTATCCTTGTACATGATCATGAATGGACTCTTGTGTGAACACCATTGGTGACCTGCTCAGACGCTCTTTACCTGCTGGTGCTCCAGTGCAAACTCTTTTTGTTACGAGTATGGGCTCCGAGCTTCACAGCCATTCCCTTCTTGAGAGGATTGCCCTCAGCTGAAAGGAGTCACGTTGCCAGGAGGTCTGGGAACATGGTGGGGGAGCTCACAGCCAGTGACAGACTGATGGGATGCACAAAAGGCTGCCACTGCCAAGGCAGGACAGAACCTGATGCAATTCATGCTCCAGAGCCGGGCTGTCCGATGCACTGGGACGTATCCACAGGAAGCTATTTTAATTTAAATTCATTACAATTAAAATGTAATTTCAGTTTCTTGGCTCATACATTTTCTTATTTTTTATTTTTGTTGCTAAGACATTTTATTTTTAGTATGCTTCTTTATTTTTTTATTTTATTTGAGAGAGAGAGAACAAGCAGGGGAGGGAAAGAGAGAGGAGGGTGTATAGCGGATCTCAAGTGGGCTCTGTGCTGACAGCAGAGCGCCTAATGAGGGACTCGAACTCACCAACAGTGAGTCAAAGCTGGATAGTTAACTGACTGATCCACCCAGGCACCCCTGTACATAGCACATTTTAAATGCGCAGGGAGCGACAGGTGGAGAGGGAGTGAGGACGGAGTATTTCTACCATCACACACGGATGGTTCTACTGGAGAGTTCTGTTCAGTTTCTCATGGGATCAGGCTCATGCTCTGTTCCACGCGAGACCACATCCTCGCTTAGCGGCATTCTCTGCTCCGTTTTGCTTCCCTCACCCCGTTTATCCCGAGGGCATTCCCTGAGGAAACAACACGCGGTGGAATTCCTACTTCACCCCCTTCTTCCGTAGAACCTGCCCTACGGCAGCGTCAGTGTCCATCAGCTCTCATTTCCTGTCTACTGATGGCTGCAGCCCCTCACTTGCTCGTCCTCCATTGTCACCGGGGGTCTGTTCTCCTGTATGTGAGGTCAGCTCAGACCTGTGAGTTGGAAGCATCATGAGAGCAGTAGCGGTTCAGTCGTAGCACTGGGGCTGCGGAATTCTTGTCCGTCCTTTTCCAGGGTTCATTCAGGAGCTGGACAGGGCAGCGTGTGTGTGTCAGTGTATCAGTGAATGTCATACATTGGAAATGTCTTATATGGAGACATTGTTCTGAGATCTTTTGACTTTAAAATGTGTGTACATATGAATATCTAGTGTGGAAATTTGTATTTTTGACTAAAATGTTATTTTGTGTCCGTTTGAACAATTATGCAAACGGTAAACTACTCCTGTATCACCTCATGTGCGTCAGTACTAAGCATTTAACATCTTTCATTGATGCCTGTTCTTCCAATTACTGTTGTAAAATTGTGCTCTTGTGAGGTGTCATTTCAATATATACTTTTTTGATGGTCGTCATTACATAAAATGCCACTTGTTTTATAGAATCTATTTTTATTTTAATAATATTTTCTCCCTTTCTATATATAATGTATACTCTTTTCAAGTATTTATTTTTTGTATGTAAAATAATAATTTATGCATAATTTTTATTACTGATTTTTCTGTATCATAATTTCATGACAGCTGAGGTCCACATTCTTTTTTTTTTTTAATGTTTTATTTATTTCTAGGAGAGAGAGAGAGACAGCGTGAGCAGGGGAGGGTCAGAGAGAGAGAGGGAGTCACAGACTCTGAAACAGGCTCCAGGCTCTGAGCTGGCAGTCAGCACAGAGCCCGACGCGGGGCTCAAACCCACGAACCGCGAGATCATGACCTAAGCGAAAGTCGGACGCTCAACCGACTAAGCCACCCAGGCGCCCCAAGGTCCACATTCTTATATATGTGTGTGTGTGTGTGTGTGTGTGTATTTTTTTTTTTTTTGGAACCCACACATACACATAAAATCCTGTAAAGCAGCAAGAAGTTTATACAAATTCATTTCACCAGGGATTTATCTTTTCTCCACTTTCTTCCTAGTCATTATTGGTATGATAATGTTAAAATATATCATTATTTTCTTCTAATGTTGCAGTATTATATTGGTGGTATTTTGGGTGAGTTAGCATTTTATGTTTGCCGTCCTTCACGTTAGTGAGTGTTTCCTTTATAAAGCACATTTCAAATTTGTCAGCGTGGTGGCTCAGTTGGGTAAGCCTCCAACTCTTGACTTCAGTTCAGATCATGATGTCACAGGTGTGAGGTTGGGCTCTTCTCTGACAGTGAGGTGGCTTCTTGGGATTCTCTCTCTGTCTGTCTGCATCTCTCTCTCCTTCCATTTGTCTATGCTCCTCTCCTGCTTCTGCTTGCTCTACTTTCTCTCACTCTCACAAAATAAATAAACTTAAAAATATTTTTAAAAAATTGTCAGATGTGTGTTTCAGATAAATGTATGTATATTTCTGCAGTTGTGCATGAGACTGAAGCGTGGTTTATTTTTATTTGCTCTTCTGAACAGGTGTGAGTGAGGGGATCTTCCCTGTTGTTGAACATCGAGACTGTCTCACGTACCATTATAATTAATTCTATTAAGAAATTGTTTGTATATAGATTTTGTTTTTTGGACACCACTGATCAATCTTTATAGGAAATCCAAGAAGGCATCAAAAAGTGTCAAATATTACATCCTTTATTCAGTTTCTATGCCAGTGTTGTACCAATTTCTTTCACAGGTCGATGGGTCTATCCACAAACTTTATTCAGATTTTAAACTCTTGGAAGAATTAATAATGTACTGGATGCCTACCCATGTGGATATGATAGAACTGAAATACTTGTCTTCTGATGCTTCGTTCATTGGTATGTTACTACGCTCATTCAGTACTAGGAAGTTGGATGAAAATGTCATCAGACGAGCCTTGGAGCCTTAGGGCTGGCATTATATAATTAATATATTTAATAATATATTATTATATTGACAATACCAATATATGCTTTCCTGTATGCCTTTCCTTGTAATATGCTAGGTGCTGCATTGTAGCTCTTTGACCTGTCATTGCTTTGAGAGTGTATCTATCTTTATATATTTACCTATGTAATTATTTTATCATAGGGAATGATGTAAAGCATTACACCTTTTACATAGATCACACATTTGGATAACTCTTTAAATGTTTATTCTGATTAGAATGTTGATAGGGAATAAGCCTACTTCTTTCAGGAATTTAATGACATCTAGATGGTAATGTGTGAAACAGAAATCTGCAGAAGGAAGAGGAAAGTGTTGGCCACTGGATTTTAGAGTTCTGATTCCAAAGGACTCTGCACAGCCAATGAATTTTTGGAGTTTCTGTTAAAATGATATGGTACTTTTAAGCATCTTTCGGACAAAAGTTAAACACTGTTTGAATGGTGGTGTTGTCAATTTCTCTCTGACTACTTAATTGTTTTACTACCACACACACATGTATGTTTATATGCAGAACTAGTAGTGATAGTTTGAATGTAATTGAATTCTTTGTATAAATATATTCCAGGTCATAAATTACTATCCCTGAGTTTATTTTCAAGATCATGTTGTGTTATAATCTCTGACGTGTAGTGTGTACATTTCAGTTGTGTGGAATTATGAGATACATATGAAACATAATGAGTCCCTCTCTGTCTGCATGTGTTTTCCATTCTTTCCGGTTTCTTTCCCTTTATTCCCAAAACCCCATTTTCTCTGAAGTGTACAAATATTTTTGTATTTCTTTAAACCTACAAAACTGAGACTGAGAGACATTTTGTACCTATGACTGATGTAAACACAGGCTCATTATTTGATTTTTCTTATATTAAATATTAATGATTTACTTTTTTGTGGTAATGTGGAACTAAATTGAAATTAATTGTTCAATTTGATGAGTCCATCGTTTATTCAAATAGTTACTTATAAAATGCATGGCCTGTCTTATAACAAGATATAGATCCTCCCTCCTGCCAACTTTTTATTGTTTTGAAGATTTCTTTAAAAAATTGCTAAATTCTTGGTCTTGACAGGAAACATGTAAGAAAGGATGGAGCAGAAAAATGGAAGTTCCTTCACTGGGTTTATCCTGCTGGGCTTCTCTGACCGGCCTCAACTCGAGCGAGTCCTCTTTGTGGTTCTTCTGATCTTCTATCTGCTCACCCTGCTGGGAAACACGACCATCATTGCACTGTCCCTCCTGGACCCACACCTTCATACTCCCATGTACTTTTTTCTCTCCAACCTAAGCTTTCTGGACCTGTGTTACACGACCAGCACTGTTCCTCAGCTCCTGGTTCATCTCAGGGGAGCAGACAAGTCTATCACCTTTGGCGGCTGTGTAGCTCAGCTGTTCGTCTCTCTAGGGTTGGGAGGCACAGAATGCATCCTCTTAGGGGTGATGGCATTTGACCGCTACGCAGCCGTCTGCAGGCCCCTGCACTACACGGTGATCATGCACCCTCGCCTCTGTGCCCTGATGGCATCTGCATCGTGGTTCATTGGTTTTGCCAACTCCTCATTGCAGACGGTGCTCATTTTCCTTGTACCACTTTGTGGGAGAAATAAAATAGATCACTTCTTTTGTGATGTTGCCCCACTGCTCAAGCTTGCCTGTGTTGACACCACTATGAATGAGTCTGAGGCCTTCTTTCTCAGCATGGTCATTCTCCTCATACCTGTGGCATTAATCACGTTCTCCTATGGTCGGATTGTCAGGTCAGTGTTAAGAATAAAGTCAGCTTCAGGGCAGAGGAAAGCTTTTGGGACATGTGGGTCCCACTTCACAGTGGTCTCCCTGTTCTATGGCACAGGCATCTACATTTACCTCCAGCCCAGCAACAACTATTCTCAGGATCACGGCAAATTCATTTCTCTCTTCTATACCATTGTCACCCCCATGGTCAACCCTGTCATATATACCCTACGCAACAAGGACATGATAGGAGCGATGAAGAAGGTGCTCTGTAGGGGCTATGACTCCAGACGACTGGGGAGAAGACCCTTTGATGAAAGACTTTGAGTACCAGACTCTTTAAGATTTTTGTGCCCTCAATAGATCCCCTGACAACTCTCAAGGGAACGTCTTTCATTCATTCTTTTATGCAAGCGAGTGTTCAAACTCTAGGTACATGGACGAATTGCAGCCTCCAGAGATGCTGATGTAGTGTTCCTAGACCTTCTGCATCATATTAATAAGGTAAAAAGTTTCACAGGATTTTCTTATTTCACCACCACTAGGGAACCCTATTCCATTTCTAATTGCAAAGGACAGTTACACACACCACAAAAGCCTAGGAATATAAGAATAGAAACAACTAGGGCACCTGCGTGGCTCAGTTGGTTAAGCGTCCAACTGGGCTCAGGTCATGACCTCACGGTTCGTGGGTTTGAGCGCTGCATTAGCTCTGTGTGACAGCTCAGAGCCTGGAGCCTGCTTCAGAGTCTCTGTCTCCCTCTCTCTCTGACCCTCCCCTGCTCATGCTGTCTCTCTCTCAGAAATAAATAAAACATTAAAAAAAAAAAAGAATAGAAACCACTAAAACACTGTAATAAATATTACTAGTTTATCATTCTCTAGCAATTGCTGGAAGCTATTGTTTATTCTCGCAGTTTGATCACGGCTCTATTGCAAGGTTCGTAGCCTGCCTGGATTATAGCTTTTTGCCGGAAGTAGGCGGGTAACTGTGGGAAAACAAACTTTAGCTCTGAGAAAACTTGTTAACATCCATCCTGATAAAGCCGTTCTGATATCAGGTGTAATGTCACCATTGTGATAGTGTTTTACTTTTGAAAAAGAATTCTTTGTTTTTCAAAATTTTTTTGTTTCAAATTAATTTGTATTATTTTATATTTTAATTAAGATTTTATTTTAATTCCATTAGAGCTAATCAACAATATTATAGTCCATCCAAAGGTTGTGGGTTAATAAAGCTGATTAACAGTGTTATATTACTTTACAGTGTACAATATAGTGATTTAACATTTCCATCATCTCAAGTGCTCTCTTTAGTCGCCATCACCTATTTAACCCATCCCCCCCATACCCTCCCCTGTGATACCAATGAGCCCACAGAAGAGAAGGGATATTCTCAGTTTATGTGTCCCTGCATTGTTCTGGCCTGAGGACTGTCATGTGTTCGCATAACGACATTGTATATAGTGTGGGTTACTGCACTGTGAGCAGACCCTTTACCACCTGCTCACTCACTATTGGATCCATCATCAGAGTGCAGTCACCCCTGTAAGACATTCCTGGGTCTCCTAGTCTGCACATTTCATCACTACTCTTTGCCAGTGTCCTGCTCTGACCAGGCTCCCTGAGGAGGCAGGAACAGGTCACAGATCCCCGGCAGCCACTCCCTTTGCAGGTGACTTCTTATCAGATGCTTGTTTTGTGACATAGGTGAGGGCTTTCTTTCACCTTTGTGGTGTTGTGGCATGTTTGAGACTGGTGGTGAGGACTCTGGGAACCCCTGTGTGTGAACACGTGGTTTATAGGAGAAGGGGGGCTTGGTGTAATGCAGAAAGAAGAGGGTGAATGACTGGAAGTCAGAGGGTCAGGGGAAGGGCTCCTTGAGATGGCCTTAGGGACAGGACACTGGTTTTGGGGAGGACACATTTACATTTCCCCCCGGGGTTCATCCAGCTGTTTTGGAATTAAATTGACAGGAGACAGAGTAACAGGAGAAAACGCCCAAAGTTTTAGTACCTGCACATTGAAGTCCAATAAAGAAATTGAGACTTGAACTAAATGACCAAAGCAGGCTGTTTTTATACCTTTTATAGGGAGACAATGGAGATCCATTTCCTGGATATTTCAAGTAATCAGACCTTAATACAGCTGTGTTTTAGGGATGAGGAAAGCCCAGAGTCCTCCTGCTTTCCACCACCTTACCTCCTCTTTCTGTTTTCTTTAAGTTCACTTTTTCATTTTAGAGAAAGAGAGTGTGTGTTTGTGTGTGAGCCAGGTAGGGGCAGAGAGAGATGGGGAGAGACAGAAATTCAAGTAGGCTCTGCACTATCGTCATAGAGCCCAGTGCAGGCCTGAACTCACAATCTATGAGATCATGACCTGAGCTGAAATCAAGAGTTCGGTGTTCAACCAACTAAGCCATTCTGGCGCCACCCAGCTTCGAAGCCCTGTTTGACATGCATTCTCATTAACTCGAGGTGGGTATTTGGGTTTCACACAAAATTCAACCCAATGCAATAGTTAATTGTAATTATTGGAGCAAATTTCAAAATTCTTTATTATAAACAAATTCCTGCATGCAGTGGTAAGACCAAGATGCAGATATGTTTCTATCCTATCCCAAGTTCATAAATGAGGTACATTGTGGTCATGGCAATTGCTAAGATTCTTTTTGAGAATGTTGTGATTTCTCTTATTGTGATTGTTGTCTAGATAGCAGAAGCCCGCAGCATTAGGAAAGAACAGAGTCCTCTTATCTGGCTTGAATACCGAATGAAGGCTTCTCTCCTCTACTCCCATCTGTGACGCTTCCAGGTCAAAAAGATAAACACAGATCGCACGCTTGAAAGACCTGGCACTGAGCATTTGGTTTGAGCTGGAAGAGAAAATACTCACAGTCTTTCCTTCTCCAGTGAAGTGGTAATCATCTAATTGGAAGTTCAGATTTCTCTTCCGTCTGGAACTTAGTCTGAAACAGAGCAACCTCATCCACAGACACCAGCTCTGCATGCAGCACCACACCTTCTGGGGTCTAAGGGATCAAGAGCGAAGGGAAGAAGCTCATGTCAGTGGAGGACATTACAATGGGTGTTTAGATAAGAATATGGCATCTCCTTCAAGGAAGAATAAAAATGTTTGCAGATATCCAACTACCTTTTGGAAGAAGAAAGATGGTCTTTAAAGAACCACTACAGTTGTATGAAATGAAGACATTGGCATGTGGATGGGAAAGTGAAGTTCTGGCAGATGAAAGCACATGACTGCTGGTCCCCATGAAAACAAATACACTCAGAGATTGCCTAGTGGTGTGTGGCCGTGGATCTGTAGCAAAGTGTTAGGGGATGAAATAGATAGCAAAGAATCCTTAGAGTAAGTACAGATTCATGTATTTAAATATGCTAACCTTGGACAGATATTCTTTGAAAATAGTGAATCATAAATGGAAGGGAAGTCAAAATGGCTCATTGCTCAGGCTCTGTTCAAGGTAGTAACAATTCTCTGTATAATTACTGTTAGCATATGTTATCTCATCCCCAGGAAGATCGTCCACTCATTGCAGAGGGTTTTGGTGCATATGAAGAGGTGTAATTTGGACTGGACAGTGGAGCTTGCAGGTAAACAGAAGTTGGAAGTTATGAATTCTATGGAATCTCCCCATGAGTAAAAAAGCTACTATTATATCTGGGGGATACTTTTTATAAGCACCATAGTCAAAGTACATGCTCTAGGCCCCTAGGATGTGTGTATTTTTAGTAACCCCAGGAGGGTCTTGCCACATGTAACTATTAGCCTCAAGGGAAATATTCAGTTTGGCTCCCCAGAGGCAGCCAAAGAGGAAGGAAGGCTCTGGAGGGGTTCTATGAACAAGTAGGCAGTCTTTTTCTGCCATATTGACTAGAGTGAAACGAGTATCTCTATTTAACGTCCGTTTACCAACACTATTTCATAGAATTGGCTAACATATTGTTGGTAGCCTTCAAATTAGTTTTTAAAATGACATCCCATTTTCACATAACAGGTATTATATTTTTAAAAAAATTGGGGCGCTTGGTGGCTTAGTCGGTTAAGCGTCCGACTTTCGCTTAGGTCATGATCTCGCGGTTCGTGGGTTCGGGCCCCGCGTCGGGCTCTGTGCTGACTGCCAGCTCAGAGCCTGGAGCCTGTTTCAGTCTGTGACTCCCTCTCTCTCTGACCCTCCCCTGCTCACGCTGTCTCTCTCTCTCCTAGAAATAAATAAAACATTAAAAAAAAAAAATTTAAAAAAATTATTGGCCTTTCGGCCTGAACCGCCATCTTCCAGTAATTCGCCAAAATGACCAACACAAAGGGAAAGAGGAGGGGCACTNTAGGCCTTTTAGGAAACATGGAGTTTACTTTGGCAACATACCTGTGACTCTATAAACATTGATTGTCACGTCATCATAATATCCTTCAGTTCCATCCATGTGGTTTCAAATGAAAAGATTTCATTCTTTTCCTTGCCATGTAGAATTTCCTTGTTGTGTGTGTGTGTGTGCATGTGTGTGTGTGTATACACTTACATATATACATATGTATGTACATAAATACACATATATATACATGTATACATATATATGTAGGTAGATATATAGTTAGAAAGATAGATAGATAAGTAGGTAGGTAGATAGATACCACATCTTCTACATCCATTCATAAGCTGATGGATACTTGGGCTCTTTCCATGATTTGGCTATTGTCGAAAGCGCTGCTATAAACATTGGGGTACATGTGCCCCTACGAATCAGCACTCCTGTATCCTTTGGATAAATTCCTCGTAGTCTTATTGCTGGGTTGTCAGGTAATTCTATTTTTAACTTTTTGGGGAACCTCCACACTATTTTCCAGAGTGGCTGCACTGTATGCATTCCCACCAACAGGGCAAGAGGGTTCCCCTGTCTCCACATCCTCGCCAACAGCTGTTGTTTCCTGAGTTGTTCATTTTAGCCATTCTGACTGCTATGGTTTATCTCAGTGTGGTTTTGATTTGTATTTTCCGGATGTTGAGCATCTTTCCATGTGTCTGTTTGTCACCTGGATGTCTTCTTTGGAAAAGTGTCTATTCATATCTTCTTCCCATTTATTCACTGGATTATTTGTTTTTCAGGTGTTGAGCTTGGTAAGTTCTTTATAGATTTTGGATACTAATCCTTTATCAGATATGTCATTTACAAACGTCTTCTACCATTTAATTGGTTGCCTTTTAGTTTTGTTAGTTGTCTCCTTTGCTGTGCAGAAACTTTTTGTCTTGATGAGTCCCAATAGTTCATGTTTGCTGTTACTTCCTTTGCCTCTGGAGACATGTCAAGTAAGAAGTTGCTGTGGCCGAGGTCAAAGAAGCTGCTGCCTGCTTTCTCCTCAGGGTTTTGAAGGATTCCTGTCTCACATTTAGGACTTTCATCCATTTTGAGTTCATGTTTGGGTATGGTGTAAGAAAGTGGTCCAGTGTCATTTTTCTGCATTTTGCTGTCCAGTTTGTGCAGCACCATTTGCTAAAGAGGCTGTCTTTTTCCCATTGGGTACTCCTTCCTGCTCTTTTAATATTAGTTGGCCATACATTTGTGAGTGCACTTCTGGGTTGCCTATTGTATTTCACTGGAATATGTATCTATGTATCTGTTTTATGCCAATACCATACTGTCTTGATGATTACAGCTTTGTAAGACAGACTGTGTCTGGGATTGTGATGCCTCCTGCTTTGGTTTTCTTTTTCAACATTACTTCGGCTATTTGGCGTCCTTTGTAGTTCCATATAAATTTTAGGATTGTTCTAGCTCTGTGAAGGTGCTATATTGGTGGGGATCACATTGAATGTGTAGATTGCCTTGGGTGGTATCGACATGTTAAGAACACTTGTTCTTCTGATCCACGAGGCTGCAGTATTTTTCCATTTCTCTGTGTCTTCCTCAATTTCTTTCATAAGCTTTCTATAGTTTTTTAGCCTACATATCTTTTACCTCTTTGGTTAGATTTATTCCTCGGTATTTTATTTTTGGTGCAATTATAAATGTGATCGAATCTTTGATATCTCTTTGTTTTGCGTCATTATTGATATATAGCAACGGAACCGATTTCTGTACATTGTTTTTATATTGTGACTTTACGAAATCTTGTCTCAGCCCTAGCAGTGTTTTGGTGGAGCTCTCGAGTTTTTCAGGTAGAATATCATGTCATCTGCAAAAAGTAAAAGTTTGATACCTTCGTTGCCAGTTCTGATGCCTTTTATTTCATTTCGTTGTCTGATGGCTGAGGCTCGGACTTCCAACACTGTTAAACAACAGTTGTGAGAGTGGACATCCCTGTCGTGTTCCTGATCTCAGGGGGAATGCTTTCAGTTTTTCCCCATTGAGGATGATATTAGCTGTGGGCCTTTCATATATGGCTCTATGATATTAAGTTATGTTCCTTCTATCTCAACTTTCTTGAGGGTTATTCTTGAGATATTGTATTTTGTCAAATGACTTTTCTGCATCTATTGACAGAATCACATGGTTCTTATCCTTTCTTCTATTAATGTGATGTATCACGTTGATTGACTTGTGAATATCGAACCAGCCCTGTAGCCCAGGAATGAATCCCACTTGACCATGGTGAATAATTATTTTAATATACTGTTGAATTTATTTCAACAGTTGTTGAGATTTTTTGCATCCATGTTTATCAGGGATATTGGCCTTTACTTGTCCTCTCTGTCTGGTTTCGGAATCAGGGCACTGCTGGCTTCATAGAATGAGTCTGGGAACTTTCCTTCCTTTTTAATTTTTTGGAACAGCTTGAGAAGGATAGGTATTAACTCTGTTTTAAATGTCTGATAGAGTATCCCAGGGAAGCCATCTGGTCCGGGACTCTCATTTGTTGGGAGTTTTTTGATAACTGATTCAATTTCTTCACTAGTTATGGGTCCGTTCAAATTTTCTATTTCTTCCTGTTCGAATTTTGGTAGTGTGTGTGTGTCTAGAAATTTGTCTATTTCTTCCAGCTTGTCCTGTTTGTTGGTCTATAATTTTTCATAGCATTCTCTAAAAATTGTACTGGTGTTGGTCGTAATCTCTCCTCTTTTCTTCATGACTTTATCTATTTGGGTCCTCTCTTTTGAGATGTTTGGCTAAAGACTTATCAATTTTGTTTACTCTTTCAAGAAAAAGAGCTCTTAGATTTAGTGATCTGTTCTACTGTTTTTTAAAAAATTCTATCTTGTTTATGTCTGCTCTGATCTTTATTAATTCCTTTCTTCTGCTGTGTTTGGGCTTTCTTTGCTAATGATTTTCTAGCTCTTTTTGGTGCGATATTCAGTTCTGTATTTGGGATCTTTGTTGCCTCTTGAGATAGGCCTGGGTTGCAATATATTTTCCTCTTGGGACTGCCTTTGCTGCATCCCAAATGGCTTGGTCTGTTGTGTTTTCATTTTCATTTGCTTCCATATATTTTTAGATTTCTTCTTTAATTTCCTGGCTGACTCATTCATTGTTTTGTAGGATGTTTTTTTAACCTCCATGTATTTGGTGGGGCGCGGTGCGGTGGGGAGGCGGTTTCCAAATGTTTTCTTGTGCTTAATTTCAAGTTTCATAGCGTTGTGGTCTGAAAATATGCATGGATGGTCTCAATCCTTTCATATTTGTTGACGGCTATTTTGTGACCCCATATGTGATCAATTTTGGAGACTGTTCCACATGCACTCAAGAAGAATGTGTATTCTGCTGCCTTTGGATGAAATATTCTGAATATATCTGTTAGGTCTATCTGGTCCAACGTGTAATTCAGAGTCGTTGTTTCCTGACTGATGTTCTGCCTGGATAATCTGCCCATTATTGTAAGACGAGTATTAAAGTCCCCTATAATCACAGTATTATTATCTGTATATTTATATATGTTTGTGATTGATTGATTTATATACTTGGGTTGTCTCTCATTGGGGGTGTAAAGGTTTACAATCATTAGTTCTTATTGATAGATAGGCCCCTTAATCATGATAGGCCCCTTCTTCATCTCTTGTTACAGGCTTTGTTTTAAAGTCTAGTTTGTCTGATGTATGTATGGCTACTCTGGCTTTCTTTTGACAACCAGTAGCATGATAGATGGTTCTCCATCTCGTCACTGTCAATCTGCAGGTGTCCTTAGAACTGAAAGGAATCTATTGTAAGAACATATAGATGCATCCTGGGTTTTTTTTTAATCCATTCTGATACCTTATGTCTTTTGATTGAGGCATTTAGTCCATTTTCATTCAGAGTGATTATTGAAAGATATGGATTTAGTGTCATTATGTTATCTATAGGTTTCATGCTTGTGGTGATGTCTCTGATCCTTTGTAGTCTTTGTCACATTCCACTCAGAGTCCCCCTTGGGATCTCTTGCAGGGCTGGTTCAGAGGTGATGAATTCCTTCAGTTTTTGTTTGTCTGGGAAAACCTTTATCTCTCCTTCCATTCTGAATGATAGGCTTGCTGGCTAAAGGATCCTTGAGTGCATAGATTTCCTTCAAAATCCTTTGAAGATTTCCTGCCACTCCTTTCTGGCCTGCCAAGTTTCAGTAGACAGATATGTCTACTACCCTTATGTGTCTACCCTTTTCAGTTAAGGCCCATTTGTCCCTGGCTGATTTCAGACCTCTGTTTATCTTTGTATCTTGCCAGTTCCACTATGCTATGTTGTGGTGTAGACTTGTTTTTATTGCTTTTGGAAGGAGTTCTCCTGGGCTTGCATGTCTGTTTCCTTCCCCTGATTAAGTTCTGAGCTATAATTTTTCAAATAAAACTTCTGACCCTTTTTCTCTCTCCTCCTCCTCCTCCTCCTCCTTCTTCTAGAACTCCTATGACACAGATATTATTACTTTTCATTGAATCACGTAGGTCTCTAACTTTCCCCTCATGATCCTGTAATTTCTTTTCCCTCTTTTCTTGAACTTCATTATTTACCATAATTTTATCTTCTATTTCACTGATTCTGTCTTCTGCTTCTTCCATCCTTGCTGTCACTGCATCTTAGTTTATTTTGTGTCTCATTTAGAGCATTTCTTAAATCATCGTGACTATTTCCTAGGTTTTTGATCTCTGCAGCAAGAGATTCTCTGCTGTCTTCTAGACATTTTTCAAGCCCAGCTATTAGTGTTGTGACTTTATACTAAATTCTTGTTCAGATAGACTGTTTATCTGTCTTCTCAGCATTTTCTAACTGTCTTTTCTTCTTGGAATTTCTTTTTTAGAGGAATTCTTCTATTTCATCAATTAGGCTAGTTTTCTGTGTTTTACATGGCTAGTAGTTTGTTAGTGTCCTGTATCTGCAAGTAGTCCTATATTAAAAGAGTTATACACTCTTCAGGGCCTGGGACTTCAGGAAGTGTTTCTGGTGTGTGTTGCATGCACGGTGTTCTTACATCTTTGGCTGTTTTATCTTACTACTCGTAGTGGTGGATTGTTTGGACCTTCCACCAGATGTGCTGTAATTTGTTGATTGATGTAACCCTGGAAAAAGGAAAAGGGGGGCAGGGAAATTTTATTCTGCACAAAAGGAGAAATGAAAGGGACAGGAAAAAATACCAAGTAGAGAATCAAAGAAACTATAAGAGTGTATCCAGAGAGTGAGAGGGGAAAATAAAGAAGGAGAAACAGAAAAGGTGTAAGAAGAACAGAGTTAAAGTGCCTGATTGTGCAAAGAAAAACATAGAACATAGAAAGAAAGAGAACAAGATATATATATTGATTGACCAAAAATCAAAACTGAGCACTGGTGGTATAGCGGTGATTATAGCTGCCTTCCAAAAATCAAAACAGAAACTATGGGCCTATTCCAAAGGGAAGAAAAAAAAGGGAGTGGGAGAGAGTAGAAAGAAAAGGAATGGAGAAGAGAAGAGAAGGAAAAAAAGACTAACATACAAGACCACAGGACAGTTGTCTGATGGCGCATAGGACCAGGGGCTGTGCTGGTCTGCAGGAGGGGCCATCTGTCTCAATCAGTGTCAATCTCACTCGGATAGATAAGCAGTTATGAGGCACAGAGGGGCGGGCATTAGTGTAACAGGCCTGGCATCCACTAGGGGCCGCTGTCCTGCTCCCTGAAGCCCCACCGTGGTGATGGGAAGGAAAATGTGTCTCCTCTCCAGCCAGGATGTCCTGAACCACGCTGTGCAGGACCCTCATAGTCCAGAGGGAATGGCTGGCTTGTCCTGCGCTACAGTCTCCTGTGGCTCCCCAGGGCTCAACTGGGACTTAAACCCCAAGGTGTTCAAGGATCCTGCTCTGAGTGGACCATTTTGGGTAGCACCACTCCCCTAGATGACAAAATGCCTTTGGCTGGTGGGTGCCTGTAGGGTCTTCTGTCCTTGGGGGGACCCTCTTTGCCTAGTACTCAAGGGAGGGGACTGCTCTCTCTCTCAGTGTATGCCCCCCACCTCTACCGAGTCCCTGAGTTGCTACCACCCCAGAGACAGTTCCCCTCCCCCAATCTGTGCACAAGGGCACACACACGGCAGGCTCTGGTCTTGAGAAAGCTGTGCACCCCCTGAAAACTCCAGTCTTAACTCCTATGTCTGTTGGCAGAGTAGAAACTGGCTGCCTCTGTGTTTTTCATTCCCTTCTGTGGTCTGGAGAGGCTTTTCTCTTGTACAAATACAAGCCCACACTTCCCCAGCCTCCCTTTCTCTTCCCTTTGTCTCTCCGCAGACGGGGCTCCCTCCCTCCATATCTACACCTCTCATTTTGTCTCCTCCACTTCTAGAACACAGCAACTCTGTCCTGCCAAGCTCAGAGACTTTTCTGTCACTCAGGAGCCTGTATTTCTGGATATTCCACGTATTCTGACCTCAGTAATGCTGTGTTTGAGGGACAAGGGAAATCCCGGTTCCCCTACTTCTCTGCCATCTTAAATCTTCGTCCAACATGTATTAGATTTTGAAATACAACATAATGATTCGATATTTGTATATGCTCTGGAATGATCACCACAATAAATCTAGTTAACATGTGTTGTTGAACATAGCTACCTTTTATTTCCTTGTGAGGAGACATTGTAAGATGTATTCTCTTAGCAATTTACAAGTATACAATATAGGACATCGTGAATTCTGCCTTTAACTCTGGATCAGCTCATGGAGCCTGAGGGCAGCGTAAGACAGGACAACATATGATAAGTGACCACAGGGGAATGTTCAGGGCATCCACAGTATCATCAAGGATGCCAGAGGTGGTGACTGAGACGTCAGTTGATCCCTTTCTAGGAATGGAGAATCAAGAAGAAAAGCTCCTGTTTGGGTTGGATTGTAACCTCCCCTTCCCCCGGATATATTTATAATCAAACACCTGGTACATATCAAGTTGGCTTTACTTGAAAATAGAGTCTTTGCAGATGTGATCCAATTCAGATGAGGTCCTACATGAGTAAGGTGGCTTTGACCCAGAATGGCCTGTGTCCTTAGAGTAAGAAGGGAAAACAGAGTCAGAGACACAGACACAGGGAGAATGCCATGTGACCATAGAGGCCAAGTTGGAACAAGGCTCAATCTACAGCCAAGGATGCCAAGGATTCCTGGCAACAGCAGAAGCTCTAGGAAAGGCATAGAACACATCCTCCTTTACAACCTTCAAGGAGAGGGTGTCCCGGATGACACATGAGTTTGGACTGGCTTCCAGAGCCATGAGAGAGTAAGTGTATTGTTTTAAGTCCCCAGTATTGGTACTTTCTTTTTATTTATTTATTTATTTATTTATTTATTTATTTACAAATAGTTTATTCTCAAATTAGTTTCCACATAACACTCAGTGCTCATCCCCACAAGTGTCCTCCTCCATGCCCATCCCCCCATCCCCCCCACATCCATCAGTCCTCAGTTTTTGTCAGCATTCAAGAGTCTCTCATGGTTTGCCTCTCTCCCT
>NW_024083053.1:14078-42535 GCF_003009895.1 Hyaena hyaena | reverse complement strand
ACACACACACTTTAACAGTGGAAGGCCATTAGCAAGAAAGTGGTTTGGAAAAACCTGGAAGGCTTTGCTGAGGAGATGAACTGGGTATTCTGGATGCAGGAAGCAAAGGAGAGTGGACGTTGTATCAGAGGAAGATCATTTAGCCACTAAGAAATATTGAAAATGTAGGGAATGAGATGGTCTGAGTATATTCATGAGGCACAGCAAGTGTCAGGCATGGCTGGAGCACACATGAGCACAAGCCCTGGGAGGAAAGTTGGTAAACAAGACTATGGCACAGTGTTTGAGGGCTTTGAAAGTCATGGTGAGTATTTCAGCCTTTGTCCTTGAAAGCTATAGTAACCATTTAATTATATTTATGATTCGTCATATTTGTAGAATGACTGCTTTTCCTTTTCAAATTTTAGCACAGAAGTAAAAAGAGGGAAAGGATGGAGAGTGAGGAGAATAGGGAAGATCTGAAATTGTGTTCTTTCTTTCCATTTAGAAACATAGAAGGCCTACTTAAAGAATTCTCAGATTGACCTTTTGTAACACTGATGTTTATGAGATACCACCCTGATTTTGTGCTTTGTATGAGCTAATAATGCTCACAGTGGAAACTCATGTAGATATGTCCTTCAACGTGTTATTTTTCTCCAACAAAATGGTGTGAGACATTTTGTTTAGAATTTAATGAGTATTAGACACTGTGTGAAAAGAATGTTTTGAGAATCTACACTGATCCTGTTTTTAGGTCGATGAAAATACTCTGTATGTATTACAATGATGGATGGATGTCATGAATATTTATCCAAATCATAGAGAACCTAATAGTTCTAATAGTGAACCCTGGGATAAACTATGGACTGTGGGTGATGAGGATTTGTCATGGAGGGCTCATCAGTTCTGACAAATGTGCCATTCTGATGGGAGTTGTGGATAATGGCAGGGGTGATATTTGTGTGGGGCTAGGGACCATATGGGAAATCTCTGTACCTGTGTCTTAGTGCTGCTGTGAATCTAACACTGCTCCAAAAAAAAAAAAAAAATCTTAACAGCAACAACAGAGTCAAAAGCAACAACAACAATATGATCCTATCACAACTGAGAGAAAGTGTGTAATTTTGTTACCTCCTCCCTACCCCCTCAGAGACAGCTGAGAGTGAGCACTTCTGATCCTTCTCTGAGAAGGAGGTGAAAGGTCTGAAGCCACCTTTGCATCATACTTGGGACCCCTGCAGGGCCAATCTTCATTCTGTTGGGGCCACAGTGGATCCACCTGTATGCTCTCCATTGAGCTTCTAAGTGCAGGGGATACACAGATGGATGTCTTCAGTGCAACTCTGACATTCCAAGGAAGCAGGTACTTCATTACAGATAAGGTCAAAGTCCAACTGGACTAAATTTAGAAAAACCAGATGACTAAATTTCGTTAAACAGTTGAATGACTTTGCTCTTAGGTACTGAATAAATTTTCATAAAATCAGCTCTCGTATCTTGTATGTCTCCAAATTTTATACTTGACCACAAAAATATAATCAGACTTCATAACCTGGCTTCCATGGCCTTTGCCAGAGAGGAAAACTTACTTTTCCAAGTTTTTGTACTATTACTTTAGAATCTGACTAAACTAGAGGTTTCATATTGATCTTCTCTATTTGCCCAATAATCTCCATTAAAACTTTGGTTTGATATCTTTCATGTCAAATGCTCTCACCCCTCTGATTTTCATGCTTTTGCATCACATACTCTTTACAACCAATGACCTATTTTATTTCTACTTTCCTCTCTTCATGACCACATATGTGAAGCTGTTATGCACTTTGTATTTGTTTTTTAGTATTTATTAAAGATATTTGGTGTTGTCATTCCCAGCTTCTGATCACCATGAACAAATTAGCAGGATCCACAGTGCTGAGATGATTTCGCCACCTGGGGAAGGGAATTAGTGTGTAAAACAGTTGTGCAGGTGTATCATGGGTAAATGAACGAGGTAGATTAATATCTTGATAATACTAATAATCATGATGGAAAGTTGATACTAATAATCATAATGAAAGAGGCATTCCAATCACAGGTGCAGCATACCTGCATCTCTTATGCATTGTACATACTGAATTATTTAGTCTTCACAGAAGCCCTAAAAGTAGATTATTTTACTCTTTCATGTTTACAGATGCAGAAAATGAAGCACAGAGATATGTAGGGACTTGTGTAATGGGGACCATACTGGTCAGTGGGCGGGGTGGCTTCAGACTCGATGCTCTGTCACTGTGCTAACCTACCTCTTTGCTCTGTTTTTGTTTGCATCTCAGAGAACCTTGGTTAGAACCTGACTTTCTTCAGTTAAGGCTATAGTTCATCTCCTAACATACTGCTGAGTTTTTCAATGACCTATCTGTCCTTTAGGAATTTTTAAAAAAGTTTTTTTAATGTTTTATCTATTTCTGAGAGAGAGAGAGAGAAAGAGAGAGAGAGAGAGACAGCATGAACAAGGAAGGGTCAGAGAGAGAGGGAGATACAGAATCTGAAACAGGCTCCAGGCTCTGAGCTGGCTGTCAGCACAGAATTGTGAGATCATGACCTGAGCCGAAATCAGATGCTTAACCGAGGGAGCCACCCAGGTGCCCCTTAGAATTTTTACTCTTCTCTCTGCAGATGGTTTCTATTCTTCTAATACCAATCACATAGTCTCTACGTAATTAATGATTTATTAAGAACGTGAATATTTTGCTCATTCTTTACAATAGTTCAGATAATTGTGATATGATATTTAAAGTGAAAGATAACCATGGAATTATGAGAAAAGAGAATATTTAAAATGTTTTCAAAAAATACTAAATTAGACTGGGGAAATTGAGAGCTTGGAATATAAGAAAAGAAAAAAAAAGCCACAGGAAAAGAGAAAAAGTAAAATCATAATAGGGAAAATAGCAAAACTGGGACTTACATAGTTCTCACTTATTATGACCTGGATTTTTTACTCATTTTATCTGCAGAGTAACCATGGTTATGTTTAATGTTTTTGTTTTGTTTTGTTTTTTAAATTTATTTCTAGGAGAGAGAGAGAGAGACAGCGTGAGCAGGGGAGGGTCAGAGAGAGAGGGAGTCACAGATTGAAACAGGCTCCAGGCTCTGAGCTGGCAGTCAGCACAGAGCCCGATGCGGGGCTCGAACCCACCAACCGCGAGATCATGACCTAAGCGAAAGTCGGACGCTTAACCGACTAAGCCACCCAGGCGCCCCACCATGGTTATGTTTAAAGTTCCTCCCCAGCGAGTAAATAGTGGAGCTGGGATTTGACTCAAGACATCTGACTGCAGCAAGTGTGTTCTTGACTAAGAAATGTAGTTGTTTTTCTAGATGAATAGTCATCCCAGATAAGATATCAAGATTGCAAAATATGAATGGAACAAAGACTTAAAAAAATTCTCAGAAGAGCAATATTTTCATTAAAAATGTAGTAAAAATGTAAAATGTGGTTGGTGATAAAAATGTGTATGCATATAACAAAATACAGCTTTTTATTAACCAAATGAGAGAATAAGATCATGTCAAAAGGAACATTTTTTGTTTGTTTGCATGTTCATCAGCTTTTGTACAAAATCATCAACCTTGAAATATTGACCATATTTGTATATAGTAAAAAGATATAGAGATACACACATATGGAAATATATTTCTGGAGAGTAGGATTATAGATTCAATAATTTGGAGGTAGCTTTTAGTTTTCTTTCATTCTTCTGTGTACTTTGAATAATTAATGATAATCATGAATTATTTAATCATAAAATATAGTTAATAAGTAGACATAAAATATTGAAAAACATTTTAAATAATTATCAATAGCAATGGTAATCTCTAGCATTTGGGACAGCAATATCATAAGTGGGAAATTACTCTCTGTTGTTCTATATGTGAGTCAAAATTGGAAGCAATATAAATATCTCAAAGGACAAGTGGTCAAATGGATGCCACTTTTAAAAATGCATACAATGTCAACAAATTACATCAACAAATTAAATTAACAATTAAACTAATGAAAAGTACTATAGCAGGGGAAGAAGTGTTACAATAATTCCACGTCAAAATCAGGACACAAAATGACAATATATGATGATTTCAATGACAAACTATACATGTTATGAACAAGAATTTAAACTGGAACAACCATAAACATATTATGTGGAATTATGGGATAATTTTCGATGAAATTTTGTAATTATCTTGGCAAGTTTAGCGTAAAATGAACATCAGGTAAAAACACTATTTAGATTATAGGCATCATGAGGAATTTTATAGCAGGTTGAATTCATAGGCAGAGGTGTTTAATATTCTGAGTTTAGTCCAACTGTACAGTCAAGAGGGTAAACTGTTTTCCTCAATTATGCCAACCTCAAAGTTGTCCGTCATTTCTTAAATAATGACGTTAGTAAAGCTGACATTGAGCATGAGAAATGTAAATGATTGTCAAAATAGATTTTTATAAAACGTGTTTCATCATGACACTGATGTGGTCAGAGATGAAGGGGTCATGACCCAAAAATGAGTCAACTGAACTTAGAATATTTTCTGCCAGAGGGATTCTCCAACAATATGAGTGCTTATAGTGGAATAGTGTTTTTTAGATTTCAAAGCATGTACATAAAATGTATAACACATGAACTATATGGTTATATCTGTGTGCTTAAGCAACCTTTTAATTTTCAGGGAAACTCAGGAGCAGGTAACGCAAATATCTGCAATCTATTTTTCATACAAAAACGAAATTTCTAGCCAGTTAAGTCATTTGCCCAAGGAAAATTCATTTCTGCAGTTTTCAATATTGGTAGGTATCAGAATTTTTGAGAACATTTAATTTTTATTCCCCAAATGCAAAGGCTTTGATCCAATGCAGTTAATTTCTGGATTGACAGATAGATCTCAAAAAGGCTTTGGCATCTGCAGATTTACAAAGATTCACAGAGTATTGAAGGCAGTTAGAACAAACATAACATGGAGCAAAAGCAAGGAATTCAGAGTTCAGCCCACCAGTCTTCCCAAGATGTCACTTGTTTTCCTTCTCTTTGCAGATTCGGCCCTTGTCTTCAACTGCACCTTACCTGCAGCCACTAATATTGCCATGAATAGCAGTGTGACTGAATTCATCCTCTTTGGGTTGACACAGGATTCAGGAAAGCAGAAGATAATATTTGGGGTCTTCTTGATTCTTTACCTTGCGACACTGTTGGGCAACTTACTCATTGTAGTGACTATTAAAATAAGCAAGACCCTTGGGAGTCCCATGTACTTCTTCCTATTCTATCTGTCCTTTGCTGACGCCTGCTTCTCTACAACCACAGCCCCCAGATTGATTGTGGATGCCCTTTCTCAGAAGAAGACCATTTCCTACAATGAGTGCATGACTCAGGTCTTTGCAGTCCATTTCTTTGGGTGCATGGAAATCTTCGTGCTCATCCTCATGGCTTTTGATCGCTACGTAGCCATTTGTAAGCCCTTGCGTTACACAACCATCATGAGCCGGTACGTCTGCAGCGTTTTGGTGATTCTAGCCTGGGTGGGATCCTGCATCCACTCTTCAGCACAAATTTTCCTGGCTTTGAGACTGCCTTTCTGTGGCCCCAACGTGATTGACCACTATTTCTGTGACTTGCAGCCCTTGTTGAAACTTGCCTGCATGGACACTTATGTGATAAATCTGCTAGTTGTTTCTAACAGTGGGGCCATATGCACGGTGAGTTTCGTAATCCTGCTCATGTCCTATGTTGTCATCTTGTACTCTCTGCGAAACCACAGTGCAGAAGGAAGGCGAAAAGCCCTTTCCACCTGCACCTCCCACTTCATTGTGGTTGTCCTATTTTTTGGTCCGTGTATATTCATATACACACGCCCAGCAACCACATTTCCAATAGACAAGATGGTGGCTGTGTTTTATACAATCGGGACGCCCCTGCTCAACCCTCTGATCTACACACTGAGGAATGCGGAGGTGAAAAGTGCCATGAAAAAGTTATGGTGTCGCAAATTCTGTTGATACAGTATATTCAGAGATTCTAATGTATATTGCCCTAATAGCTTAGTTTTCATTCATGGATAGGTAAGCGGAAATATTCTTACTTGGGACAATCACTTAAGAAAATTTAAGTTCACTAGTATTTTATATATTTAATTGAATTTTTAGAAATAAATATGAATAAATATATATCCTTTATTCTGAGAAGATTGAATTAGAATTGGGCTACTTAAAGTTTGCATCCATTTTGTATAAGCTATGCTGGATCTTACTTGAATTCTGTTGACAGCTGCCCATATTCACATGATAATTTCACTTCCTGTACAAATTTGTCTTCACACAGAAATGTACTGACTAGGACAGAATGATTGTGTGTGTATGTGTGTGCACACACTAATTCTTTTTTAGATTTCATTCTAGTCCTTAAGTACTTGGACATAGAGCTAATCTATATGGAACTAGAACTTAGGAATGACTTTGTGGTTTTGACAACCTGGGACTTGGAGAAGAAGTTCTGAGAAGCTTCTGCCGTGGACTGTGTGTCTCAGCCTGACTCATTGGGGCATCTACATGGTTGCACCCTCAAACTCCAAGAAAAGCTGGAAACCTCAGTGAAAACCCAGACTGTCACTGGAAAACATTCTCAAAGTTCTGTGAATGGGGGGAGAAGGAGAGTTTTACACTTGGCAGTGATGGGCAGATCCACCCGTCAGGAGCTTTTTGGCGAGGTGTCCTTCCCCTTCATTTTGACCTTCACATAGAAGAGGCAGTGGTTGGGGTGGGGGGTTGGCAGCAGAAATATGCAAAAGGATAACGGGTAGAAGGGAGTCTAGGGAAAAATGTACAGTGTGGAGAAAGAAAAGGTGAAAGGAAAGTGGTAACTTTATCCCAGTGGGAGAGAAGAAGCTTTACCTGTTTCATATTTGGAGAATCACTTTCTGGCTATCTGAACATTTGTAGGAAAAAATATAGTTTCAGGTTATGTCCTATAACATTGAACTAGCTTAGCTTGGCTTCCTTAGCTGTCATGTGTAATTAGGCATCAGGAAAACACTTCACTTATTGATTCAAGTTCTTAATAGTGTCTCAAAAATCAAATTTCAGATTCTTTGGGAAAACCCGGGTTTGAAGGTCTGTTAGTGTTTTTCAATCTTGGTCTTCTGGTTTTGTAGAAGAATTTTTAAAAATATATATTTTTATTTTTGAATATAACTTAATTGATAAGGTACTAAATACCCTACTACTATAACAACCACCACCTCCACCACCACCACCACATCTAAGTCTCATAATTAAGTACTGTCATGTGATGCTACTTCAGTATCTGAATTTATAGTTCCCATCAAATTGGCAGCAAGAAGAATTACTTTAAATGATATAGGCTAATGAGAAAAAAAATCCAATGACCTTCATAAGTATGTGAAAAATTTTTATCAACTGAAGACCAAATGTTATCATGTCCCATCAAAAAAGTCCAAGATTCCTACATAGAAATGGTGGCAGAATAAATATTTAAGTCCAAAAGAGGACATTTGTTGGATCTCTCAGTCCTCCATTTTTAAGAGGCAATTATGTTTCATATTGTAAGTGAACACTCCCGATTTATCTAATTTTGTGTCTTGAAGTTTCATTTTTGAAGCATTTGAATCTAGTCATGTGAAGGCTATATTTAGTATAACTGGTTCTTAAGTAACCAAGGCATAATAATAATAAAATTAATTCTTATCCTTTGTTGGTGTTTAAATTTAATATTGTGTTTGAAAGAAAATATGTCTATTAGTGCTCAGAAAACTTCGGGAATTTTCTTCTCATCCTTAGATCATATAGATACCAGATTCCCTTAGATTTTAGGTAAGGTCTCAGTTGGGAGGGATGGGAGAAGTGGTCAGGAGACAGAAAGGTCTTGCTTGACCTGGTAACTCAACAAACTGGCTCACTGCCGCTGCTTCTGGAAAATGTTGAAATGTACCCCACCCAGTGAACTCTTGTGCTTGTGTCTAGAAGACCTCCTTATGGTTTCTCTGTGACCGTCTGTAGGGAAACATCCAGGCATCTCTACTCCCAATGAGTTCTGTTAATGTGAAAATATTGCTAATATAGGCTGATGTCAACCAGTCACCCTCTCCTGATTCCAGCCAGTCTCTCTTCCTTCCTAGACTTTTCGTATCTTAGTCTGCTGAGTGTGCAGAAAAGTAGGGGCCCATGCTAGGTCCTCAGAGTAGCACTCCATCACACACACACACACGCACATACACACGCACACACACACACGTAACGTCTGGGGTGAGTGACATGCATATCTCTACAGTGATTTACCTAAAGCTGTTTCCCCAAATCATTCAATCACTTTATAACGTGACCAAGTTTGTATTCTTTATCTAGTTGTACGACACCTCTGTTGAACATTTCCTTTGGTTTGGAAACAGGCATAGGTGATTTAGACACACAGTTCACATCCATTGTGTCTCTTCAACTTTTATGTTTTAACAGCTTGCTACATAAGAAAGGCTACATTTAAATGATTTGTGTGAACACTGGACCCCAAGAGGATTTATTTCTATTAGAAAGTGATTGTAGACAGCACTGGAAGGGCTAAGATAGTGGAGCAGCAGGGAAGTTTTTTTGCCTGTCTCAACCCTGAAATGCAACCAGATCAACACCAAACCATCTTACACTCCTAGAAAGTGGGTGTGAGGAGTACCACAACAACCTGCACTACCTGAAGCACAAAACTCAGCAGGTACGTGATGCAGAGAGGTGAATCAGGGGAGAGCAATGCTGTGGACAGTAGGGAGCTGTTTCTGCTTGTGGAGTGAGGACAGAGACAGGGGGGAGAGTACAGGAAAAGCACTCCCCCTGAAATCAGCTTGAGAGAAAGAGGAAGACTGGAAACACCTGCAAGGACTGAACAAGAAAGGGAGAAAGATAATGCAGAAAGGAGAGAGTTTATTTACCATTAAGTTTCTATAAACAGGGGAGAACAGAGTTTGAAACTCCACAGCTAAATATCTGGCTGAGCTCTGGTGGGAAGGACTAATCCCCAGGAGCAGACAGTGAGGTCTGAGGGGTCCTTAGACCACATGGGGAGATGAGGTTTTCCTGCCTGGAGAACTTGAGTGGCCTCCCCACAGGCAAAGGTCCTAGCAGACTCAGGACAACAGCCAAGTTCACTGGGGTTAGAACAAGGACATTAAGGGTGAAGCCTGGCACCACACGTGTGTTGTGATTTGCCATAATCCCTGAATCACTGCTGCTACATGATTGCATGAACTTTTTCTGGTGTAGTCTGGCACAGGCCGCACTCTCTGGGCCTCTGCAGCATTACAGTCATGAACTTTCCTGGGGACAGGTTGGCAATGATCATTGCTCTCTGACACACTTCCCTGGAGGGTCTGTGAGGGTCAAAGCTGCAGAGCCCTCAGAAGTGAGGGGTCTGGAAATGTAGCCCCATCTGAGATAAAACTCGGGAGACAGGTGCTACCTGGAAGACTGACGACTTGGTGGCAGGCAGTGTAGATGCAAGGAGTGGACAGATTCCTTAGAAACAGGAGGGGTGCTTGATTGGTGGTGGGGTATAGCACAGAGACTAGAGACTGGGTAGCTGGATGCCTCCATTTTCACCCCTCCCAAGCATGTGCATACACACCACAACATTGCACCCCACAAACTAAGCAGTGCCATAGTGGAGAAGAGAGCCTTTACACAAAGTCCCATCTAACTGGGCCAATGCCTCTAGAGGAACACCACAAATCTCTCTGTTTGCTCTGTTTACAGACGATAAAGTGCTTCATAGTTTGACTTCTAGGGGAAACTATGTATTTTTTTCTTAAATAGTTTATTATCAAGTTAGTTTCCACATAACACAGTGCTCATCGCAACAAGTGCCCTCTTCCATGCCCATCACCCCCCATCCTCTTTCCCCCAACTCCCTTGGCCCTCAGCTTGTTCTCAGCATTCAAGAGTCTCTCATGGTTTGCCTTCCTCCCTCTCCCCAAATATTTTTCTCCTTCTTCTCCCACTTCGTCCTCCGTTAACTTCCTCCTAATCCACCTATACGTGCAAACATATGGTATCTGTCCTTCTCTGACTTATTTCGCTCAGCATTACACCCTCAAGTTCCATCCATGTTGCTACAAAAGGCCATATTTCATTCTTTCTCATTGCCATGTAGTATTCTTTTGTATAGGAAACCACGTCTTCTTAATCCATTCGTCAATTGATGGACACTTAGGCTGGAATCAGATCACTCTGTGTCCCGAGGCAAGGTGTTTCTCTTCTCCAGGGTCGGGGACAGTTCTATGAGATGTTTCAGCTGCTCTTTCTTTTCCTGTCAACTAACCTTGGCTCCCCACAAAGGGGGCTCCCTCCCCCCCATGTCTCCAGATCTGGCCAGTTTTTATCGTCCCCAGTTCGCACTCAGGCTATAAGGTTGTTTTCTCAGTGGATTCTGTCTCCTTTTCCTCCCAAACTCCTGGATTATGAAAGGGGTCTTATGGCTTCAGGCTTTCTCTGTTTGAGAAATGTGGGTGAGTGAAATGTACGGAGCTCATCACTTCTCTGCCATTTTGCTCCTCTCGTAGGGGAAACTGTACTTAATTTCAACCATATTTCATGCTGTACACTGGTCTATTTAAATTTTTTCTTTCGTTTTCTTATCCATGAAGACAGAGAGAGAAAAATTATATTTATTTTCTATTTTTATAAAGAAGACTTTTTTCAATTTTTTCTGCTGTATTTTTCAGTTTTTGTTAATTTTCAAATTCTATTTTACTTTAATCATTTCATTTTATTCAAGCTTATGGTACTCACCTTTCAAACTTTCAAATTTTTTTTCTTTCTTTTTCTTTCCATTTCTTTTACTTCCTTTTTTTCCCTCTATTCTATCAAGCTTCTTTCAACAACCACACCAAAACAGACTTAGGATCCAGCATCATGTATTTGATTTTTTTGTGTTGTTTCTAACTTTAAAATTTCTACTTATTTATTTCATTTTATTAAATTTTTTCTTCCTTCAAAGTGATGAAATGAAGGAAATTACCAGAAAAGAAAGAAAAGGAAGAAATATCAACCAGGAACTTAATCAACACAGTTACAAACAAGATGACAGAACCAGAATTTAGAATCATGATAATAAGAATACTAGTTGGGGGAAAGCATACACACACACACACACACACACACAATCCTTTTCTGTGGCAATAAAAGAAGTAACATCTATTCAGGATGAAATTAAAAGCTCTATAACTGAGATTCAATCTTGAATGGATGCCATGTTGGTAAGGAAGCATGAAGCAGAGCAGCGAATCAGTGATATAGAGGACAAACTTCTGGAGAATATTGAAACTGAAAAGGAGAGGGAAACTAAGACAAAAGAGCACAATATAAGAATGAGAGAACTCAGTGACTCATTAAAAAAGAATAATATCCAAATCATAGGGGTCCCAGAAGATGGAGAGAGAGAAAAAGGGTGGAAGGTTTATGTGAGCAAATCATAGTGGAAAACTAGACCTCAAAATCCAGGAACACAGAAAACTCCCGTTAGATTCAACAAAAACCAAGCATCAAAAAGGTGTATAAGAGTCAAATTCAAAAAATACCCACACAAGGAAAGAATCATGAAAGCAGCAAGGGAAGAAAAAAGGTTCTTAACCTACACAGGAAGACAGATCAGGTTTACAGCAGACCTACCCACAGAAACTTGGCAAGCCAGAAAGGAGTGGCAAGATATGTTGAATGTGTTGAATCAGAAAACTATGCAACCAAGAATTCTTTCTCCAGCAAGGTTCTCATTCAAAATGGAAGGAGACAGAGACAGAGTTTCCCAGACAAACAGAACTAATGGAATCCGTGACCACTAATCCAGCCCTGCAAGAAATGTTAATGTGGACTCTAGGAGAGGAGAACAGATGAAACAACAGAAAAAAGACCAAAAGCAACAAAGACTAGAATGGGCCAGAGAATACCACCAGAAACTCCAACTTTACAGACAACAGAATGGCAATAAGTTCATATCTCTCAGGACTCACTGTAAATGTCAATGGACTAAACACTGCAATCAAAGACAGGGGGTAACAGAATGGATAAGAAAACAAGTTCCATCTATATGCTGGTATAAGAGACCCATTTTAGATCTAAAGACACCTTTGGTTTGAAAGTATGGGCGGTGGGGTGCGCCTGAGTGTTACAATTGGTCAAGCGTCTGATTTCAGCTCAAGTCATGATCTTAGTTTGTGGGTTCGAGCCCCGCATCAGGCTCTGTGCTGACAGCTAGTTCAGTACCAGTAGCCTGCTTCGGATTCTTTCTCTCTCTCTCTCTCTCTGACCCTCCCCTACTCACGTTATCTCCTTTCTCTCAGAAATAAATAAAAAAAAATTTAGAAATTTAAAAAAAGAAAATAAGGGAATGGAGAACCATCTGCCAAGCTAATGGTTGCCTAAAAACAAAACAAAACAAAACAAAACAAAACGTAACGAAATGAAATGAAACCAAAATAACTGGAGTGCCAGTCTTATATCAGACACCCTAGATGTTAAAATAAAGACTATAACGAGATGAAGTAGCTATTATATCATAATCAAGGGATCTATCTACCCAGAAGATCTAACAATTGTAAACATTTATGCTCCAAACGTGAAAACACCCAACATTATAAATCGATTAATCACAAATACGGAACTCATTGACAATAATACCATAAAAGTAGAAGATTTTGACACTCCACATACACCTATGTACAGATCATTCAGCAGAAAATCAACAAAGAAACATAGGCTTTGAAAGGTACACTGGACTAGATGTACTTAACAGATATGTTCAGAACATTTCATCTTACAGCAGCACAATACACAGTCTTCTTGAGTGCACATGGAACATTCTCCAGAATAGATCACATCGGGGGATACAAGTCAGCCCCGAAACAGTACAAACACATCCAGATCATACCTTGCATATTTTCAGACCACAATGCTGTGAAACTTGAAATTGACCACAAGAAAAATATTGGAAAAACAACAAATACTTGGAGACCAAAGAACATCCCACTAAAGAAGAAATAGGTTAACCAGGAAGTTAAAGAGGCACAAAGAAGTACATGGGCTAATGAAAATGATAAGACTACAGCCCCAAACCTCTAGGATGCAGCAAAGGCATTCATAAGAGGGAAGTATGTAGTAATGTAGGCTTTTCTAAAGAAGGAAGATAGGTCTCAGATACACACCTACCCTTACACTTAGAAGAGCTATAAAGAGAACTGCAAATAAGACCCCTAATGAGCAGAAGACAGGAAATAAAGGTGCCTTGTTTCATGCCCTATCTGTGTCATCCCCTAGGCTAGATAAGATAAACAGAGTTGGTGCCTCGTGTCTACTGTAAACAACCTTCAGCCCAGTACCAGGATTTTGTCTTGTAATAACCCAAACCCATAACCCCCCAAATCTGCAAGACCCCCTAGCCCTCACATCCATGAGGTAATGTTCACAGTTGCATTGCCTCTTTGTGCATGTCCATCATCATAATTGTAAGCTTTCTGATCCTAATAAAAACGGGGCAAGGATCCTTATTCAGGGCTCTTGCCTTTTCTGGACATTAGCCATCTTTCGCATTTTAATCCCGTGTTCTGCTTTCTTGCCAGACAAGAAAGAACTTTAGACCCAGAGTCTAGGACGAAATGACACCTAGGAATAAGCCTAAAGAAAGAGGTGAGAAATCTATACACTGAAAGCAGTAGAAAGCTTCTGAAAGAAATGGAAGAAGGCACAAAAATTTGGAAAAATATTCCATGCTCATGGATTAGAAGAATAAATATTGTTAAAATGTCATTACTACCTAAAGAATTCTACATATGTAATGCAATCCCTAACAAAATAACACCAGTATTCTTCACAGAGCTGGAACAAACAATCCTAAAATTTGTATGAAGCCAGAAAAGACTCCGAAGAGCCAAAGCAATCCTGAAAAAGAAAATCAAAGCAGGAACAACACAATTCTGGACTTCAAGATGTTTCCCAAAGCTGTAATCATCAGGATAGTATGGTACTGGCACAAAAAGAGATACTTAGATCCATGGAACAGAACATAGAACCCATAAATGGACCCACAAACATATGGCCAACTAATCTTTGGCAAAGTAGGAAAGAATATCCAATGGAATAAAGGCAGTCTTTTCGGCAAGTGGCGATGGGAAAACTGGACAGTGACATGCAGAAGAATGAACCTGGAGTGCTTTCATACACCATACACCAAAATAAACTCAAAATGGATAAAAGACCTAAATTTAAGGCAGGAAGCCATCAAAATCCTAGAGGAGAAAACAAGCAAAAATCACTTTGACCTTTGCCGCAGCAACTTCTTACTCAACATGTCTCTGGATGCAAGGGGAAAAAAGCAAAAAAGAACCATTGGGACTTCATCAAGATAAAGGCTTTTTCATGGTAAAGGAAACAGTCAGCAAAACCAAAAGGCAACTGATGGAATGGGAGAAGATATTTTCCAATAACATATCAGATAAAGGGTTAGTATCCAAAATCTATAATGAACTTATCAAACTCAACATTTGGAAAAAAGATCCAGTGATGAAATAAGACAGAACTCATGAACAGACACTTTTCAAAAGAAGACATCCAGATGGCCAACCAACACATGAAAAAAGGCTCAACATCACTCATCATCAGGGAAATACATATCTAAACCACAATGAGATACCACCTGATACCAGTCAGAATGGCCAAAATTAACGACTCAGGCACCATAGATGTTGATGAGGATGCGGAGAAAGGGATGTGGAGAAACGCAACTCTTTTGCATTGATCATGGGAATTCGAACTGTTTCAGCCACTCTAGAAAACAGGATGGAGGTTCCTCAAAAAATTAAAAGTAGAATTACCCTATGACCCAGCAATTGCACTACTACGTATTTATCCAAAGGATATAGGTGTGCTGTTTTGAAGGGTAACGTGCACCCCAACGTTTATAGCAGTGTTATTGACAATAGCCAAAGTATGGAAAGAGTCCAAACATTCATCTATGGATGAATGGATAAAGAAGATGTGGTGATACACACACACACACACACACACACACACACACACACACACACCCTGGAGTATTACTTGGGAATCAAAAAGAATGATATCTTGCCATTTGCAACAACATGGATGGAACTAGAGTGTATTATGCTAAGTGAAATTAGTCCGTTAGTGAAGACACATATCACATGACTTCACTCTTGTGGAATTTATGAAACAAAACAGATGAACATAGGGGAAGGAACGTGAAAAAATATAAAAACAGGGAGGGGGACAGTACATGAGACTCTTAAATATAGAGAACAAGCTGATGGATGCTGGAGGGGTTGTGAGTGGGTGGATGGATAAATGGGCAAAGGGAATTGAAGAATACACTTGTTGGGATCAGCACTGGGTGTTATATGTAAGGGATGAATCACTGGACTCTACTCCTAAAATCATTATTGAACTATGTGCTAACTTGAATGCAAATTAAAAACACTGATGTGGTATAAACAATGCAGTAATAATCAGAATTAAAATTAAATGAAACCTTGCCATTTCCAACAACATGGATGGATTTAGAGTGTATAATGCTAAGCTAAATAAATCAGACAGATCTATACTTATGATTTCACTCATATGTGGAATTTAAGAACAAAATAAAGGAAAAAGAAAATATTCGAAATATTTAGAAATTGTAGAAATTGTAATGACTAGTTTTCATTGTAATTTTGTAATTTATGAGTATCATTAAGATATATAATATTATATCTAACTAACATTTTCTAGAATAAGAAATGGGGAGAAGTCTAGAAACTTGATTAAATTCACAGAGACACAAACAGTGAAGCTAGAATTCCATTATATCACATGTGTTTAAACCTCTATATGGGCTCAGAGTTTTGTGTGGTGTTAGGAAAGATTTGACCTAAAGAGCAGAGAATTTGGGATCTTTTAGTAATCTATACCTGCTTGTTTTTTCCTTAGTGCAGGGACAGGAGTGGAGCACTTGGTTTTTGAAATGCGAGGTGTTCCTTAGGACAGAGTCTGGAAGGGGAGAAGGGATCTGAGGACAAAATCTGCCTATTGCCAGCCTTGTTCCTGATTCCTTGGAAACATTGTTTGCTGTGATTAAGGACTGACTAAGCATTTCCTTTGGGGTTGGTTGGGAAGGCAGAGTCCTTGTTCCTCCAAAGGCTTGGCATTTGTGAACGTCTATGAAATCCCTATAAATATCTGATGGAGGAGGAAGATATGTTTAATTCATGTGCTCTGCAAGGAAGTTGTTTTGGAGTAATAGCCCTGGCTTTGGAGATGTTTCTATCACAGAATAGTGGGGATATTTCTTTTTTATTCTAGAAAGTTCTAGAATAGAAGGAAGAAACTTTCTGCGGATATTACAGCCCTAACTCAGGCCTTCTAGGAAAGACTGGCTATCTGTGGAGTATCTACTCTCCCCATAGACCCTACAATGGAAATCTGAGTAGATCTATTGGATGTACAGTTTACATGTTGCAAACATACTGCACATGGTTCATCTTCAAAGTAAATCAGAGTTGTGAGAGCAAATCTAGGAGCTCTCTATTGGATCTCATCTCCTTTAGAAGAAGTAAGGTAAGCTTTCAAACTCAACTAAACTATGTTCTTTTCCTTGCTTCCCATTCAGGACTGGGTTTTAGGGCAGTTGCCCTGATTTAGTTCTGTCTCCTGAGAAGCTTGAAGCTCCAGAAACATGTATCCCTCATTAGGAACATGAAAAGATCCTAATGGTCGGGGCTCCCAGCTTTCACTGGTCTCTGCTTGATGCAGCACAGTCTCAGGACCAATTCTTATTGAAGGGAGGGGTCTCTTCAAGGGGGCAGAGGTATAAAATCTTATACTTGTGGGTTTCTTTATTTTTAATTTATTAAAGAAGATGCTGACCCTTTATTTATAAATAAATGTCTACTAATTTATTTTGAGAGAGAGCACGTGTGGGAACAAGCAGGAGCGGGGAGGCCCAGAGACAGAGGGAGAGAGAGATGACAAGCAGGCTGTCAGCCCTAAGCCCAATGTAGGAATTGATCTTATGAAGTGTGAAATCATGCCCTGAATCAAAACCAAGATTCAGGTGCACAGCTAAGTGAGCCACCCAGGTACCCCAAGTTAGTTATTTTAAAAGAAGTGTTGAAAATATGAAGATTATCTCTCTCTCCAGAGGGAAAGATTGCCATGAGCAAGAAAGCTCGAGTTCTGTTACTGGTTTCTTTCTGACTGTTCTCTGCTAACCTGCCTCCCAGCATGGTCTGAGATGCACAAAATAGAACAATGTGAACTTGACTTATGACATATAAATTCATATGAACACGATATTAAAGAGAAAATGAAAGAAGGCTATAATCAAGGTTTGAATGATTCATAAAACACACACACACACGCACGCACGCACGCACGCATGCACACATTTTAATAATGGAAAGTTGTTTGGGAAAACCTGGAAAGCTTTGCTGAGGAGATGAACTGGGTATTCTCAGTGTCGGTAGCAATGGAGAGTGGAAGTTGATTCAGAGGGAGGTCATTTAGCCAACTAAGAAATATTGAAAATATAGGGAATGAGATGGTCTGGACATATTCATGAAGGACAGCAAGTGTCAGGCATGGCTGGAGCACACATGAGCCCAAGCCCTGGGAGGAAAGGTGGTAAACAAGACTATGTCACAGTGTTTGAGGGCTTTTAGTGTCATGGTGAGTATTTCAGCCTTTGCACTTGAAAACCATAGTAACCATTTAATTATATTTATGATTCATCAGATTTTAGAATGCCCACTTTTCCTTTTCAAGTTGTAATAAGGAGGGAAAGAGGAAGAGGATGTAGAGTGAGGAGAAGAAGGAAGATCTGAAATTGTTTTCTTTGTTTCTATTTAGAAACATAGAAGGCCCGCTTAAAGAATTCTAGGATTGACCATTTGTAATACTGATATTTATGAGATACCACCCTGATTTTGTGCTATGTTTGAGCTAATAACGCTCACAGTGAAAACTCACATAGATGTGCCCTTCAACATGTTATTCTTACCAACAAAAAGGTGTGAGACATTTTATTTAGAACTTAATGAGTATTAGACACTGTGTGAAAAAAATTATTTATTTATTCATTTATTTTTACAAGAATGTTTTGAGAATCTACCTGATCCTGTTTTTAGGTCAATGAAAATACTCTGTATGTATGACAATGATGGATGGATGTCATGAATATTTATCCAAACCATAGAATGTACCACACTAAGAGTGAACCCTGGGATAAACTGTGGACTCTGGGTGATGAGGATGTGTCACGGAGGGCTCATCAGTTCTGACAAATGTGCCATTCTGATGGGAGTTGTGGACAATGCCAGGGGTGTTATCTGTGTGGGGCTAGGGACCATATGGGAAATCTCTGTACCTGTGTCTTGGTGTTGCTGTGTATCTAACACTGCTCTAAGAAAATAAAGTCTTAACAACAACAACAAAGTCAAAAACAACAACATTTGCTGCTACCTCCTCCCCACACCCCATAGAGACAGCTGAGAGTGAGCACTTCTGATCCTTCTCTGAGAGGGGAAGAAACAGGTTTGAAGCCACCATTCATACCTGGGATGCTTGAAGGGCCAATCTTCATTCTGTTGGGGCCATAGTGGATCCACCTGTACGCTCTCCATTGAGCTTCTTTTTTTTTTTTTTAATTATTTTCTTTATTTATTTCTAGGAGAGAGAGAGAGAGAGAGACAGCGTGAGCAGGGGAGGGTCAGAGAGAGAGGGAGACACAGACTCCGAAACAGGCTCCAGGCTCTGAGCTGGCAGTCAGCACAGAACCCGACGCGGGGCTCGAACCCACGAACCGCGAGATCATGACCCAAGCGAAAGTCGGACGCTCAACCGACCAAGCCACCCAGGCGCCCCTCCATTGAGCTTCTAAGGGCAGGGGAGGCACAGATGGATGTCTTCAGTGCAACTCTGACATCTTGAAGGAAGCAGGTACTTCATTACAGATAAGGTCAAAGTCCAACTGGACTAAATTTAGAAAAACCAGATGACTAAATTTCTTAAACAGCTGAATGATTTTGTTCTTGTGTGCTGAGTAAATCTTAATAAAATCAGCCCTCATATCTTGTATATCTCCAAATCTCATACTTGGCCACAAAAATATGTTCAAACTTCATAACCTGGTTCCCATAACCTTCGGCAGAGAGGAAAACTTACTTTTCCAAGTTTTTGTACTATGACTTTAGAATCTATCTAAAATAGAGGTTTCATATTGATCCTGTCTATTTGCCCCATCATCTCCATTAAAACTTTGGTTTGATTTCTTTCACGTCAAATGGTCTCACCCTTCTGATTTTCATATCTTTGGATCACAAATTCTTTACAACCAAGGGCCTATTTTATTTCTACTTTCCTCTCTTCATGGCCGCATATTAGTGAAGCTGTAATGCACTTTGTATTTGTTGTTTTTTTTTAGTACTTATTAAAGATATCTGGAGTTGTCATTCCCAGCTTCTGATCATCATGAGCGAATTAGCAGGATCCACAGTGCTGAGACGATTTCTGCCTCTCAGGGAAAGAAATTAGTGCGTAAAACAGTTGCGTAGCTGTAGTGTGGGTAAATGTACTAGGTAGATTAATATCTTGATAATATTAATAATCATAATGGAAAGTTGATAGTAATGATCATAATGAGAGAACCATTCCGATCTCTTATGCGTTGTACATACTGAATTATTTTGCCTTCATAGAAACCCTAAAAAGTAGATTATTTTACTCTTCATGTTTACAGATGCAGAAAATGAAGCACAGAGATATGTAGAGACTTGTGTAACCGGGCAGCATACTGCGCAGTGGGCGGAGTATGAATGAATCCCAGTGGTGTGGCTCAGCCTCGAAGCCCTGTCACTGTGCTAACCTACCTCTCTGCTCTGCTTTCATTAGGATGTTTGGAACAGAGGAAACCTGGTTTAGAACCTGACTTTCTTCAGTTAAGGCTATAGTTCATCCCTTAACATAATCCTGAGTTTTTCACTGACTAATTTGTCGTTTAGGAATTTTTACTCTTCTCTCTGCAGGTGGTTTCTATTCTAATACCATTCACATTGTGCCTTACATGAGTAATGATTTCATCCACATGTATCTTAAAAGTAAAAAATTATTAGGCACAGTGAGTATTTTGCCCATTCTTTACGATGTCCAGATAATTGAGATTCGATATTTAGGATGAAAGATAATCGTGGAATTATGAGAGAAGAGAATAGGTAGTACAATGTTAAAATGTTTTGAAAAAATACTAAACCAGAATGGGGAAATTGAGAGCTTGGAATATAAGAAAAAGGGGGAAATGTCACAGAAAAAGGGAAAAAGTAAAATCATAATAGGGAGAGTAGCAGAGGCTGAGACTTACATACTTCTCACTTATTATGAGCTGCATTTTTTTTTCATTCTGTCTGCAGACTAACAATGATTATGTTTATTTTTTAAACTTTCTAAATGTTTTATTTATTTCTGAAAGAAAGAGAGCGAGAAAGAGAGAGGGAGACAGCATGAGCAGGAGAGGGTCAGAGAGAGAGGGAGATACAGAATCTGAAACAGGCTCCAGACTCTGAGCTAGCTGTCAGCAAGTCAAATTCAGGACACAAAATGATAATATATGATGATTTCTATGACAAACTGTACATGCTATGAACAAGAACTTGAAATAGAGCAATCATAAACATATTATTTGGATCTATGGGATAATTTTCAGATGAAATGTTATAAGTATCCTGGAGAATTCAGGGTAATGAAAATTTATGAGTAAAAACACTATTTAGATTGTAGGCATCATTAGAATTTTATAGCATTTGAATTCATAGGCAGAGGGGCTCCGTATTCTGAGTTTAGTCCAACAGTACAGTCGAGATGGTAAACTGTTTTCCTCAGTTATGCCAACCTCAAAACTATCAGTCATTGTTATATAATAACGTGAGTGAAGCTGACATTGAACAGGAGAAATGTAAGTAAAAGATTGTCAAAATGGAATTTTGTAAAGCGTATGTCATTTCAGATACTGACGGGGTAAGAGATGAAGGTATCAGGGACCCAAAAATGAGTGAACTGAACTGAGAATATTTTCTTCTAGAGGGATTCTCCAACAATATGAGTGTTTAATTATACTGGAAGAGTGTTTTTTTGAGATTTCAAAGCATATACATAAAATGCATAACACATTAAATAGATGTGTGTATATGTGTGCATAAACAATATTTTGCTTCTTATGGTAACTCAGGATAATGTAAGGCAAATATTTGCAATCTATTCTTCATATGAAATCTAAATTTCAAGCCAGGTTAGTCACTTGCTCAAGTGAAGTACAACTTCTACAGTTTTAAATCTTGGTAGGAATCAGAATTTTTTGAGGACATTTAATTTTTATTCTCAAATGCAAAGGTTTGGATCCAATGCAGTTAGTTTCTGAATCAAAAGATAGATCTCAAAAAGGCTTCGGCATCTGCAGATTTACAAAGATTCACAGAGGATTGAAGGCAGCTAGAACAAACATAACATGGAGCAAAAGCAAGGAATTCAGAGTTCAGCCCACCAGTCTTCCCAAGATGTCACTTGTGTTCTTCTCTTTGCAGATTTAGCTCTTGTCTTCAACTGCACCTTACCTGCTGCCACCAATATTGTGATGAATAGCAGTGTGACCGAATTCATCCTCTTTGGGTTGACACAGGATCCAGGAAAGCAGAAGATAATATTTGGGGTCTTCTTGATTCTTTACCTTGTGACACTGTCGGGCAACTTTCTCATTGTAGTGACTATTAAAATAAGCAAGACCCTTGGGAGTCCCATGTACTTCTTCCTATTCTATCTGTCCTTTGTTGATGCCTGCTTCTCTACAACCACAGCCCCCAGATTGATTGTGGATGCCCTTTCTCAGAAGAAGACCATTTCCTACAATGAGTGCATGACTCAGGTCTTTGCATCCCATTTCTTTGGGTGCCTGGAAATCTTTGTGCTCATCCTCATGGCCTTTGATCGCTACATAGCCATTTGCAAGCCCTTGCGATACACAACCATCATGAGCCAGCATGTCTGCAGTGTGCTGATGATTCTGAGCTGGGTGGGATCCTGTATCCACTCTTCAGCACAAATTTTCCTGGCTTTGAGATTGCCTTTCTGTGGCCCCAACGTGATTGACCACTATTTCTGTGACTTGCAGCCCTTGTTGAAACTTGCCTGCATGGACACTTATGTGATAAATCTGCTAGTTGTTTCTAACAGTGGGGCCATATGCACGGTGAGTTTCGTAATCCTGCTTATCTCCTATGTTGTCATCTTGTACTCTCTGCGAAACCACAGTGCAGAAGGAAGGCGAAAAGCCCTTTCCACCTGCACCTCCCACTTCATTGTGGTTGTCCTATTTTTTGGTCCGTGTATATTCATATACACACGCCCAGCAACCACATTTCCAATAGACAAGATGGTGGCTGTGTTTTATACAATCGGGACGCCCTTGCTCAACCCTCTGATCTACACACTGAGGAATGCGGAGGTGAAAAGTGCCATGAAAAAGTTATGGTGTCTCAAATTCTGTTGATACAGTATATTCAGAGATTCTAATGTATATTGCCCTAATAGCTTATTTTTCATTCATGGACAGGAAAGCGGAAATATTCTTACTTGGGACAATCACTTAAGAAAATTTAAGTCCACTAGTATTTCATATATTTAATTGAATTTTTAGAAATAAATATGAATAAATATATATCCTTTATTCTGAGAAGATTGAATTAGAATTGGGCTACTTAAAGTTTGCATCCATTTTGTATATGCTATGCTGGATCTTACTTGAATTCTGTTGACAGCTGCCCATATTCACATGATAATTTCACTTCCTGTACAAATTTGTCTTCACACAGAAATGTACTGACTAGTACAGAATGATTGTATGTGTATGTGTGTGCACACACTAATTCTTTTTTAGATTTTATTCTAGTCCTTAAGACTTGGACATAGAGCTAATCTATATGGAACTAGAACTTAGGAATGACTTTGTGGTTTTGACAACCTGGGACTTGGAGAAGAAGTTCTGAGAAGCTTCTGCCGTGGACTGTGTGTCTCAGCCTGACTCATTGGGGCATCTACATGGTTGTACCCTCAAACTCCAAGAAAAGCTGGAAACCTCAGTGAAAACCTTGACTGTCACTGGAAAACATTCTCAAAGTTCTGTGAATGGGGGGAGAAGGAGAGTTTTACACTTGGCAGTGATGGGCGGTATCCACCTGTCAGGAGCTTTTTGGCGAGGTGTCCTTCCCCTTCTTCTTGATCTTCATATAGAAGAGGCAGTGGTTGGGGTGGGGGGTTGGCAGCAGAAATATGCAAAAGGATAACGGATAGAAGGGAGTCTAGAGAAAAATGTACAGTGTGGAGAAAGAAAAGGTGAAAGGAAAGTGGTAACTTTATCCTAGTGGGAGAGAAGAAGCTTTACCTGTTTCATATTTGGAGAATCACTTTCTGGCTATCTGAACATTTGTAGGAAAAAATATAGTTTCAGCTTACTCCTATAACATTAACCTAGTTTAGCTTGGTTTCCTTAGCTGTCATGTGGAATTAGACATCAGGAAAACACTTTATTCATTCATTCATTCATTCATTCATTCATTCATTCAGATTCCTAATAGTAACAAAAATAAAATTTCAGATTCGTTGGGAAAATCCAGGATTGAAGGTCCGTGTTAGTGGTTTTCAGTCTTGGTCTTCTGCTTTTTTAGAAGAATGTTTCAAAATATGTATTTTCATTTTTGAATATAACCTTATTGATATGTTAGTAAACACACTCTTTCTATAACCACCACTACCTCCACCACCACCGCATCATAATCTCATAATTTAGTGCTGTCATGTGATGCTCCTTTGGTATTGAATTTATAGTTCCCATCAAATTGGCACCAAGAAGAATTATTTTAAGTGATATAGGCTAATGAGAAAAAAATCCGATAACCTTCATAAGTATGTTAAAAATTTCTATCAACTGAAGACCAAATGTTATCATGTCCCATCAAAAATGTCCAAGATTCCTACATAGAAAGTGGTGGGAGAATAAATATTTAAGTTCCAAATAGGACATGTGTGTGACCTCCCAGTGCCATATCTTTTTTTAAACATTTTATTTATTTCTGAGAGAAAGAGAGACAGTGTGAGCAGGGGAGGGTCAGCGAGAGGGAGAGACACAGAATCTGAAGCAGGCTCCAGGCTCTGAGCTGTCAGGACAGAGCCCGATGCGGGGCTCAAACCCATGAACCATGAGATCATGACCTGAGCCTAAGTTGGCCGCCAAACTGACTGAGCCACCCAGGTGTCCCACAGTGCCGTATTTTTAAGAGGCAATTACGTTTCATATTCTAAGTGAACACTCCAGATTTATCTAATTTTGTGTCTTGCAGTTTCATTTTTGAAGTATTTGAATCTGGTCATGTGATGGCTATATTTAGTATAATTGGTTCTTAAGTAACCAAAACATAATAAAAATAAAATTAATTCTTATCCCTTGTTGGTCCATAAAATGTAATATAGTGTTTGAAAGAAAATATGTCTATTAGTGCTCAGAAACCTTAGGGAATTTCTTCTCATGCTGAAATCATATAGATATCAGATTCCCTTAGATTTTAGATAAGATCTCAGTTGGGAGGGATGGGAGAAGTGGTCAGGGGACAGAAAGGTCTTGCTTGACCTGGTAACTTAACAAACTGGCTCACTATCGCTGCTTCTGGAAAACGTTGAAAGCTTTTTATTTTCCTTCCTTCTGGGGGATTTTTGTAGGCTCTCTAATTTTAGTATCCTTGGTGTGGAAAGAAAACATCTATTTTTTGGTCATAATGGTCCTTGTTAGCCCTTAGAAAGCCAGTGGTTGCCTTCCAAATTCTGTACCCTTCCCAGTGAACTCTTTTGGCCTGGTCCCTAGAAGATCTCCTTATGGTTTCTCTGTGACAGTCTGTGGGGAAACATCCAGGCATCTCTGCTTACAATGAGTTCTATTAATATGGAAATACCAATACTAATACTAATAATCAGTTAATATAGGCTGAGGTCAACCAGTCACCCTCACCTGATTCCAGCCAGTCTCTCTTCCTTTCTAGACTTTTCTTATCTTAGTCTGCTGAGGGTGCTGAAAAGTAGGGGCCCATGCTAGGTCCTCAGAGTAGCACTCCATCACACACACATACACACACACACACACGCACAGACACACACACACACACACACACATAACGTCTGGGGTGAGTGACATGCATGTCTCTACAGTGATTTACCTAAAGCTGTTTCCACAAATCATTCAATCACTTTATAACTTGACCAAGTTTGTATTCTTTATCTAGTTGTACAACACTTCTGTTGATCATTTCCTTTGATTTGGAAACAGGGATAAGGTGATTTAGACACACAGTTCACATCCATTGTATCTCTTCAACATTTCAGTTTTCACACCTTGCTACATAAGAAAGGTTACATTATAAACAATTTGTGTGAACACTGGACCTCAAGAGGATTTATTTTCATTTAGAAAGTGATTGTAGACAGCACTGGAAGGGCCAAGATGCTGGAGTAGCAGGGAAGATTTTTTTGCCTCTCTCAACCCTGAAATGCAACCAGATCAACACCAAACCATCTTACACTCCTAGAAAGTGGGTGTGAGGAGTAACACAACAACCTGCACTACTTGAAGCACAGAAGTCCGCAAGTACGTGATGCAGAGAGGTAAACGGGAAGGAAAGCCGTGGACAGTGGGGAGCTAGTTTTGCTTGTGGAGAGAAGACAGACAGGGGAGAAAGTACAGGAAAAGTACTCCCTCTGAGAGCAACTTGAGAGAAAGAGAAAGACTGGAAACACCTGCAAGGACTGAACGAGAAAGGGAGAAAGATAATGCAGAAAGGAGAGAGTTTATTTACCATTAAGTTTCTATAAACAGGGGAGAACAGAGTTTTAAACTCCACAGCTAAATATCTGGCTGAGCTCTGGTGGGAAGGACTAATCCCCAGGAGCAGACAGTGAGGTCTGAGGGGTCCTTAGACCACATGGGGAGATGAGGTTTTCCTGCCGGGAGAACATGAGTGGCCTCCCCACAGGCAAAGGTCCTAGCAGACTCAGGACAACAGCCACGTTCACTGGGATTGGAACAAACAAGGACATTAAGGGGGAAGCTTGGCACCAGATGTGCGTTGTGATTTGCCATCATTACTGAATCACTGCCTCTACATGATTGCATGAACTTTTTCTGGTGTTGTCTGGTACAAGGTCGCACTCTCTGGGCATCTGCAGCATCATAGTCACACGAACATACCTGGGGACAGGATGGCACTGGACATTGCTCTGTGACACCCTTCCCTGGAGGTTCTGAGCAGGTCAAAGCTGCAGAGCTCTCAGAAGTGAGGGGTTTGGAAATGTAGTCCCATCTGAGATAAAACTCGGAAGCCAGGTTGCCGTCTGGAAGGGTGATGGCTTGGTGGCAGGCAGTGTGGTTGCAAGATGTGGATGGAGGCCTGAGACAAAGGAAGGGTGCATGAGTGGTAGTGGGGGATAGCACAAAGTTCTGATACTAGAGACTAGGTAGCTGGAGTCTCCATTTTCACCCCTTCCAAGCATGGTCATACACACCACAACATTCCACCCAAGCAAACTAAGCGGTGTCATCTAGTGGACAATTAGAGCCATTATGCAAAGTCCCATCATACTGGGCCCATGCGCTCTAGAGGAACACCACAAATTTCTCTGTTGCTTTATTTACCAAGTATAAAGTGCTTCATAGCTTGACTTCTAGGGGAAAGTGTACTTAATTTCAACTATACTTCATGCTGTACACTGGTCTGTCTATTCAATTTTTTCTTTTGTTTTCTTATCCATGAAGACAGAAAGAGAAATTTATATTTATTTTCCATTTTTCTAAAAAAGACTTCCTTCAAATTTTTTCTGCTGTTATTTTTCAGTTTTTGTTAATTTTCAAATTCTATTTTACTTTCATCGTTTCATTTTATTCAAGCTTATGGTACTCACCTTTCAAACTTTTCAAATTTTTTTCTTTCTTTTTCTTTTCCATTTCTTTTACTTCCCTTTTTTTCTGTATTCTATCAAGCTTCTTTCAACAGCCACACCAAAACAGACCTAGATTCCAGCAACATTTATTTGATTTTTTTGTGTTGTTTCTAATTTTTAAATATTTATTTATTTATTTATTTAATTCCTTTTCTTCCTATAAAGTGATGAAATGAAGGAATTAATCCCAAAAGAAAGAAAAGTCAACCAGGGAATTAATCAACACATTTATAAACAAGATGTCAGAACCAGAATTTAGAATCATGGTAATAAGAACAGTAGCTGGGGAAAGCGCACACACACACACACACACACACACACACAATCCTTTTCTGTGGCAATAAAAGAAGTAACATCTATTCAGGATGAAATTAAAAAGGCTATAACTGAGATTCAATCTTGTATGGATACCATGGTAGTAAGGATGGATGAAGCAGAGCAGCAAATCAGTGACACAGCGGACAAACCTCTGGAGAATAATGAAACTCAAAAAAAGAGGAAAACTAAGGCAAAAGAGTACAATATAAGGATGAGAGAACTCAGTGACTCATTAAAAAATAATAATATCCAAATCATAGGGGTCCCAGAAGATGGAGAGAGAGAAAAAGGGTGGAAGGTTTATGTGAGCAAATCATAGCGGAAAACTAGACCTCAAAATCCAGGAACACAGAAAACTCCCGTTAGATTCAACAAAATCCAAGCATCAAAAAGGTGTATAAGAGTCAAATTCAAAAAATACCCACACAAGGAAAGAATCATGAAAGCAGCAAGGGAAGAAAAAAGGTTCTTAACCTACACAGGAAGACAGATCAGGTTTACAGCAGACCTACCTACAGAAACATGGCAAGCCAGAAAGGAGTGGCAAGATATGTTTAATGTGTTGAATCAGAAAACTATGCAACCAAGAATTCTTTCTCCAGCAAGGTTCTCATTCAAAATAGAAGAATAGAGAGAGAGAGAGAGTTTCCCAAACAAACAGATCTAATGGAGTCCATGGCCACTATTCCAGCCCTGCAAGAAATGTTAATGTGGACTCTAGGAGAGGAGAAAAGATGAAACAAAAGAACAAAGATCAAAAGCAACAAAGACTAGAATAGGCCAAAGAATACCACCAGAAACTCCAAATTTACAGACAACACAATGGCAATAAGTTCATATCTCTCAGGACTCATTCTAAATGTCAATGGACTAAACACTGCAATCAAAGACATGGGGTAACAGAATGGATAAGAAAACACGATCCATCTATATGCTGTTTATAAGGGACCCATTTTAGATCTAAAGACACCTTCAGTTTGAAAATAAGGGGTGGGGGTGCTCCTGGGTGGTTCATTTGGTTAAGCGTCTGATTTCGGCTCAGGTCATGATCTCATGGTTC
>NW_024083053.1:2495-8915 GCF_003009895.1 Hyaena hyaena | reverse complement strand
AAGACTGGCTGTCTGTGGAGTATCTTCTCTCCCCATAGACCCTGCAATGGAAAGCCGAGTAGATGTATTGGATCCACAGTTTACATATTGCAAACATACTGCATATGGTTCATCTTCAAAGTAAATCAGAGATGTGAGAGCAAATCTAGGAGCTCTCTATTGGATCTCATCTCCTTCTTTAGAAGAAGTAAGGTAAGTTTCCAAACCCAACAAAACTATGTTCTTTTCTTTGCCTCCTATTCAGGACTGGGTTTTAGGGCAGTTGCCCTGATTCAGTTCTGTCTCCTGAGAAGCTTGAAGCTCCAGGAACATGTATCCCTCAGTGATGAAAGGATCCTAATGGTTGTGACTCACAGCTTTCACTGGTCACTGCTTGATGCAGCACAGTCTCAGGACCAATTCTTATTGAAGGGAGGGGTCTCTTCAAGGGGGCAGAGGTATAAAATCTTATACTTGTGGGTTTCATTTTTTATAGACTATTTTTTTAATGTTTTATTTATTTCTAGAAGAGAGAGAGAGAGAGAGAGTGAACATGGGAGGGTTAGAGAGAGAGGGAGTCACAGACTGAAAGAGGCTCCAGGCTCTGAGCCAGCAGTCAGCACAGAGCCCAACGCGGGGCCCGAACCCACGAACTGCGAGATCATGACCTAAGCGAAAGTCGGACGCTTAACTGACTAAGCCACCCAGGCTCCCCATAGGTTTCATTTCTTTAAAAATTTATTAAAGAAGGAGCTGTCCTTATTTATTTATTTATTTATAATGTTTACTAATTTATATTGAGACAGAGAGAGAGAGTGAAAGAGAGAGCACGCTTGCGTGTGCAAGCACCAGTGGGGAGGGACAGAGACAGAGGGAGAGACAAATTCCTGAGCATGCTGTCAGCCCAAAGCCCAACACGGAACTTGATTTCATAAACTGTGAAATCATAACCTGAGTCAAAACCAGGATGAAAAACAAAGATATTAAAGAGAAAAAAAGAAGGCTATAATTAAGGGTTTCATGATTCAATAAACACACACACACACAGAGACACAAACAGATTTTAACAGTGTGAGTTCATTAGCAAGAAAGTTGTTTGGGAAAACCTGGAAGGCTTTGTTGAGGAGATGAACTGGGTATTCTGAATTCAGGAAGCAAAGGAGAGTGGACATTGTATCAGAGGAAGGTCATTTAGCCACTAAGAAATAGTGAACATGTAGGGAATCAGATGGTCTGAGTATATTCATGAGGCACAGCAAGTGTCAGGCATGGCTGGAGCACACATGAGCACAAGCCTTGGGAGTAAAGGTGATAAACAAGACTATGGCACAGTGTTTGAGGGCTTTGAAAGTCATGGTGAGTATGGGGCGCCTGGGTGGCTTAGTCGGTTAAGCGTCCGACTTTCACTTAGGTCATGATCTCGCGGTTCTTGGGTTCGAGCCCCGCGTCGGGCTCTGTGCTTACTGCCAGCTCAGAGCCTGGAGCCTATTTCGGAGTCTGTGTCTCCATCTCCTTCTGACCCTCCCCTGCTCACGCTGTCTCTCTCTCTCTCTCCTAGAAATAAATAAAATTAAATTAAAAAAAATTAAAAAAAAGAAAGTCACGGTGAGTATATCAGCATTTGCATTTGAAAGCCATGATAACCATTTAACTATATTATGATTCATCATATTTTTAGTATGCCCACTATTCCTTTGCTAGTTGTAGCACAGAAGTAAAAAGAGGGAAAGGATGGAAAGTGAGGAGAATAGGGAAGATCTGAAATTGTATTCTTTCCTTCCATTTAGAAACATAGAAGGCCTACTTAAAGAATTCTCAGATTGACCTTTTGTAACACTGGTGTTTATGAGATACCACCCTGATTTTGTGCTACGTGTGAGCTAATAATGCTCACAGTGAAAACACATAGAGGTGTCGTTCAACGTGTTATTTTTCTCCAACAAAATGGTGTGCGACATTTTATTTAGTATTTAATGAGTATTAGACTCATTACAATGAGTCTAATATAATTATAATACTCATATTAATGAGTATTTCAATGTGTTGAAAGAATGTTTTGAGAATCTACACTGATCCTGTTTTTAGGTCAATAGAAATACTCTCTCTGTATTACAATGATGGATGGATGTCATGAATATTTACCCAAACCATAGAATGTACCACACTAAGAGTGAACCCTGGGATAAACTGTGCACTCTGGGTGATGAGGATATGTCAAGGTGGGCGCATCAGTTCTGACAAATGTGCCATTCTGATGGGAGTTGTGGATAATGGCAGGGGTGATATTTGTGTGGGGCTAGGGACCATACGGGAAATCTCTGTACCTGTGTCTTGGTGTTGCTGTGAATCTAACACTGTCTAAGAAAATAAAGTCTTAACAACAACAGCAAAGTCAAAAGCAACAGCAATATGATCCTATCAAAGCTGAGAGGAGGTGTGTAATTTTGTTACCTCCTCCATGCCCCTCACAGAGACAGCTGAGAGTGAGCACTTCTGATCCTTCTCTGAGGGGGAAGTGACAGGTCTGAAGCCACCTTTGCATCATACTTGGGACTCCTGCAGGGCCAATCTTCATTCTGGTGAGGCCACAGTGGATCCACCTGTATGCTCTCCATTGAGTTTCTAAGGGCAGGGGATGTACAGATGGATGTCTTCAGTGCAACTCTGACATCTTGAAGGAAGCAGGTACTTCATTACAGATAAGGTCAAAGTCCAACTGGACTAAATTTAGAAAAACCAGATGACTAAATTTTGTTAAACAGCTGAATGATTTTGCTCTTAGTTGCTGGATAAATTTTAATAAAATCAGCTCTCCCATCTCATATATCTCCAAATCTCATACTTGGCCTCAAAAATATATTCAAACTTCATAATGTGGCCCCCATAGCCTTTGGCAGAGAAGAAAACTTACTTTTCCAAGTTTTTGTACTATGACTTTAGAATCTGTCTAAACTAGAGTTTTCATATTGACCTTCCATTTTTGCCCCCAATAATCTCCATTAAAACTTAGGTTAGATTATTTTCATGTCAAATGTTCTCACGCCTTTGATTTTCATATCTTTGGATCACAAATTCTTTACAACCAAGGGCCTATTTTATTTCTACTTTCCTCTCTTCATGGCCGCATATTAGTGAAGCTGTAATGCACTTTGTATTTTTTTTTTTTTTTTAGTACTTATTAAAGATATCTGGAGTTGTCATTCCCAGCTTCTGATCACCATGAGCGAATTAGCAGGATCCACAGTGCTGAGACGATTTCTGCCACTCAGGGAAAGAAATTAGTGTGTAAAACAGTTGCGTAGCTGTAGTGTGTGTAAATGTACTAGGTAGATTATTACCTTGATAATATTAATAATCATAATGGAAAGTTGATTGTAATGATCATAATGAAAGAACCGTTCCAATCTCTTATGCGTTGTACATACTGAATTATTTTGCCTTCATAGAAACCCTAAAAAGTAGATTATTTTACTCTTCATGTTTACAGATGCAGAAAATGAAGCACAGAGATATGTAGGGACTTGTGTAACCGGGCAGCATACTGCGCAGTGGGCGGAGTATGAATGAATCCCAGTGGTGTGGCTCAGCCTCGAAGCCCTGTCACTGTGCTAACCTACCTCTCTGCTCTGCTTTCCTTAGGATGTTGGAACTCAGGGAATCTAGTTTAGAACCTGACTTTCTTCAGTTAAGGCTATAGTTCATCCCATAACATAATCCTGAGGTTTTCACTGACTAATTTGTCCTTTAGAAATTTTTACTCTTCTCTCTGCAGGTGGTTTCTATTCTTCTAATACCAATCACATTGTCCCTTACATGAGTAATGAATTCATCTACATGTATCTTAGTAGTCAAAAATTATTAGGCACAAGTGAGTATTTTGCCCATTCTTTACGATAAATCTAGATAATTTAGATTTGATATTAAAGATGAAATATAGTCGTGGAATTATGAGACAAGGGAATAGGTAGTCAATTTTAAAATGTTTTGAAAATACTAAATTAGAATAGGGAAATTGAGAGCTTGGAATATAGGAAAAAGGGGGAAATGTCACAGGAAAAGGGAGAAAGTAAAATCATAATAGGGAGAGTAATAGGGAGGCTGAGACTTACATAGTTCTTACTTATTATGGGCTGCATTTTTTCTCATTTTATCTGCAGAGTAACCATGGTTATGTTTAAAGTGGCTTCCCCAGCAAGTAAATAGTGGAGCTGGGATTTGACTCAAGACATCTGACTGCAGCAATTGTGTTCTTGAGGAAGAAGGGTAGTTATATTTCTAGATGAATAGCCACCCCAGGTTAAATATCAAGATTGCAAAATATGAAGGAACAAAGATAAAAACAAATTCTCAGAGAGCAATATTTTCATAAAAGTAAAAATATAAAATGTGGTTGGTGATAAAAATGTGAATGCATATAACAAAATACAGTTTTTTTATTAACCAAACGAGAGAATAAAATCATGTCATAAAAGGAACTTTTTTGTTGGTTTGCATGTCCATTAGCTTTTGTGCAAAATCATCAACCCTGAAATATTGACTATATTTGTATATAGTAAAAAGATGTAGAGATACAAACATATCTGTATCTCATATAGTTATACTGAAAGAATGTTTCTGAAAAGACATACAAGAAAAACAAAAGTAGTTTTTTCTGTAAAGTAGAGTTATAGATTCAATAATTTAGAGATAGCTTTTAATTTTCTTTCATTCTTCTGTGTACTTTGAATAATTAATGAATTATTTAATCATAAGACATAGTAAATAAATGGACACAAAATATTGAAAAACATTTTTAATAATTATCAATAGCAATGGTAATCTCTAGCATTTGGGAAAGCAACATCATACTTGGGATATTACTCTAAGTTGTTTTGTATGGAGTCAAAATTGGAAACAATATAAATATCTGAAAGGACAGTGATCAAATAGATGCCACTTATAAAAATGTATACAATGTCACAAAATTAAATTAACAATGAAACTAATGAAAAGTATAATATCAGGGGAAGAAGTGCTATAATAATTCCAAGTCAAAATCAGGACACAAAATGATAATATATGATGATTTCAATGACAAACTATATGTATTATGAACAAGAACTTGAAATAGAACAATCATAAACATACTATGTTGGAATTACGGGATAATTTTCAGATGAAATGTTATAACTATCCTGGCAAGTTCAACGAAAAATAACATCTATAGGTAAAAACACAATTTAGAAGATAGGCATCATGAGGAATTTTATAGCAAGTTGAATTCATAGGCAGAAGTGCTCAATATTCTGAGTTTGTCCCACGGTACAGTCAAGAGGTAAACCGTTTTCCTCAGTTATGCCAACCTCCAAGCTGTCAGTCATTGTTATGTAATGACGTCAGTAAAGCTGACATTGGACAGGAGAAATGTAGGTAAAAGATTATCAGAATGGAATTTTGTAAAGCGTATATCATCTCAGATACTGACAAGGTCAGAGATGAAGGGGTCAGGGACCCAAAAATGAGTGAACTGAACAGAGAATATTTTCTTCTAGAGGGATTCTCCAACAATATGAGTGTTTAATTATACTGGAAGAGTGGTTTTTGTTTTTTGTTTCTTTTTTTTTTATATTTCAAAGCACAGATAAAATGCATAACACATGAAATGTATGTGTGTATAAGTGTGCATAAACAATATTTTACTTCTTATGGAAACTCAGGAACATGTAAGCCAAATATTTGCACTCTATTTCTCATATGAAAGCTAAATCTCAAGCCGGTTAGTCACTTGCCCAAGGAAAGTTCAAATTCTGCAGTTTTAAATCTTGGTAGGAATCAGAATTTTTTGAGGACATTGAATTTTTATTCCCCAAATGCAAAGGCTTTGTCCAATGCAGTTAGTTTCTGAATCAACAGATAGATCTCAGAAAGGCTTCGGCATCTGCAGATTTACAAAGATTTATAGAGGATCAAAGGAAGTTAGAACAAACATAACATGGAGCAAAAGCAAGGAATTCAGAGTTCGGCCCACCAGTCTTCCCAAGATGTCACTTGTTTTCTTCTCTTTGCAGATTCGGCTCTTGTCATCAACTGCACCTTACCTGCTGCCACCAATATTGTGATGAATAGCAGTGTGACCGAATTCATCCTCTTTGGGTTGACACAGGATGCAGGAAAGCAGAAGATAATATTTGGGGTCTTCTTGATTCTTTACCTTGTGACACTGTCGGGCAACTTTCTCATTGTAGTGACTATTAAAATAAGCAAGACCCTTGGGAGTCCCATGTACTTCTTCCTATTCTATCTGTCCTTTGCTGACGCCTGCTTCTCTACAACCACAGCCCCCAGATTGATTGTGGATGCCCTTTCTCAGAAGAAGACCATTTCCTACAATGAGTGCATGACTCAGGTCTTTGCATCCCATTTCTTTGGGTGCATGGAAATCTTCGTGCTCATCCTCATGGC
>NW_024083053.1:0-2372 GCF_003009895.1 Hyaena hyaena | reverse complement strand
CTGGGTGGGATCCTGCATCCACTCTTCAGCACAAATTTTCCTGGCTTTGAGATTGCCTTTCTGTGGCCCCAACGTGATTGACCACTATTTCTGTGACTTGCAGCCCTTGTTGAAACTTGCCTGCATGGACACTTATGTGATAAATCTGCTAGTTGTTTCTAACAGTGGGGCCATATGCACGGTGAGTTTCGTAATCTTGCTTATCTCCTATGTTGTCATCTTGTACTCTCTGCGAAACCACAGTGCAGAAGGAAGGCGAAAAGCCCTTTCCACCTGCACCTCCCACTTCATTGTGGTTGTCCTATTTTTTGGTCCGTGTATATTCATATACACACGCCCAGCAACCACATTTCCAATAGACAAGATGGTGGCTGTGTTTTATACAATCGGGACGCCCCTGCTCAACCCTCTGATCTACACACTGAGGAATGCTGAGGTGAAAAGTGCCATGAAAAAGTTATGGTGTCGCAAAGTCTGACTTCTGTTGATACAGGATATTCAGGGATTCTAATGTATATTTCCTTAATGGCTTGGTTTTCTTTCATGGATGGGAAAGATAAAATATTCTTGTTGGGGGGAAAACAATTAACACAATTTAATTTCACTGATATTTTGTATATTTAATTGAATTTTTAGAAATAAATATGAATAAATATATATCCCTTATTCTTAGAGGATTGCATTAGAACAGGGTTACTTAAAGTTTGTAACCATTTTGAATAACCTATGCTGGTTCGTAGTTGGATTTTATTGACAGATGGCCATATTTGTATGGTAATTTAACTTCCTGTACAAATTTGTCTTCACACAGAAATGTACTGACTAGTGACAGAATGATTGTGTGTGTGTGTGTGCACACTAATTCTTTTTTAGATTTGATTCTAGTCCTTAAGAACTTGGACATAAAGCTGATGTATATGGAACCAAAATTTAGAAATGGACATTGTGGTCTTGACAACCTGGGACTTGGAGAAGATGTTCTGAGAAGATTCTGCTGTGGACTCTATGTCTGAGCCTAATTCACTGGAGCATCTACATGGTTGGACCCTCAAACTCCAAGAAGAGCTGGAAACCTCAGTGAAAACCTAGACTGTTACTGGAAAAAGACTCTCAAAGGTCTGTGAATGGGTGAGAGAAGGACAGGTTTACACTTGGCAGTGATGGGTGGTATCAGCCTATCAGCTGCTTTTTGGCGGGGTGTCATTCCCCTTGACCTTCACAGGAAGAGACAGTGAGAGAGGTTGGCATCAGGGATATGAAGAATGATAACGAGTTGAAGGGAGGCTAGAGAACAATGTATATTGTGGAGAAAGAAAAGGTGAAAAGAAAGTGGTAATTTTATCCCGGCAGGAGAGAAGAAGCTTTGCCTTGTTTCTATTTTGAGAATCACTTTTTGGGTATCTGAACATTTGCAAGAAGAAATATAGTTTCAGGTTATCTCTGTAACAGTGACCTAGCTTACCTTGGTTTCTGTGGTTGTCATGTGTATTTGGACATCAGGAAAACACTTCATTCATTCATTCATTCATTCATGTTCCTAATAGTGTCTCAAAAATCAAATTTCAGATTCCTTGGTAGAACCCAGGATTCAAAGTCAGTGTTAGTGCTTTTCAATCTTGTTCTTCCGGGTTTGTAGGAGAATGTTTCAAAATATGTATTTTCTTTTTGAAGTTAACCTAATTGATATGTATAATAAACACCTTACCACCATAACCACCACCACCACATCATAATCTCATAATCAAGTACTGTCATGTGATGTTATTTCAGTATATGAGGTTGTAATTTCCATCAGATTGGCACCAAGAAGTATTACTTTAAGTGATATAGGCTAATGAGAAAAGAATACAATGAACTTTATAAATATGTGAAAAATTTCTACCAGCTGAAGACAAAATGTTATCACATTACATCAAAGATGTCCAAGATTTCTACATAGAAAGTGGTGGCAGAATAAATATTTAAGTTCCAAATAGGATGTTTGTCAGTGCTCTCAGTGTCATATTTACAAGGCACTTATGTTTCATATTCTAAGTGAACACCTCCATATTCCTAATTTTGCGTTTTGCAGTTTGAAGCATTTGAATATGGTCCTGTGAAGGTTATATTTAGTATAATTGGTTCTTAAGTAACCATAACATAATAAAAATAAAATTAATTCTTATCCCTTGTTTGTTCTTAAAATTTAATACAGTGGGAGAAAGAAAAATATGTTTATATATGCTCAGAAAGTTGTGGGAATCTTCTTCTGATGCTTAGATCATATAGATCCCAGATTCTGTTAGATTTTAGATAAGATCTCAGTTGGGAGGGGTGGGAGAAGTGGTCAGGGGACAGAAAAGTATTACTGGACTTGGTACCTTAACAAATTG
>NW_024083052.1:9115-42606 GCF_003009895.1 Hyaena hyaena | reverse complement strand
CTAATTTGACAATAAACTATTTGTAAAAAAAAAAAAATAAAAAAATAAAATAAAATAAAATAAACAAATAAACTTAAAAAAAAACCCTTACAAAAATGCTTAATTGCCTAGGAATGATATTAATCAAAGGACAGATGAATCAATGAATGGAATAAAATCAAGAATTTAGAAATGGATCTAATCTTATATAGTCATTTGGTTTTCCACAAACATCTCTACAATTTAATGGGGAATAGAAAGTCTTATCAACAAATGATACTGGCGGAACTGGTATCAATATGGTAAAATATATATATATATATATATATATATATATATATATATATAAAAGCTTGGATCCTATTTTATGTCGTACACATTTCACTTCAGTTGTATCATAAACATAAATGTAAAGTCTGTATTTATATACCAGCTAGATGAACACATGGAAGATATCTTTTCAAGTAATAATATGAAATAAAAACAACCTATGGATTTCTCTCAGGTACAAGCTGAGCGAATCTGTCCCAAGCAGACATACAATATTAAAAAGTGATGAAAGAAATTCATTGGACTGAAGAGAAATTATAGATGATGAAAAACTGGAACTTCAAGAAAGACAAAGTAAATAAATACACTGGTCCTGTTAACAAATGGACTAACAGTAGAATAAAAAGGCAAAGATTGTCATACTAGGATTAATATAAACTATATGGTTTTTAGTGGAAGCAGTTTAATAAAACAGACACAGAGTGACTGCAGAAAGGTAGGGAAAGATACAAAAATTGAATATGAAGCATATTATAAGTACTGTGCCTACAATGTAAAAACTGACAAACTAAACTGAGCAATAGAAAAACCAGCATTCATAAACAGAGGATCAACATCCCTCTCAGTACTTGCTAGAACATATAGAAAATATCAATAGGGTTATGAAAGATTTGATAGCCACTATCCTCTGAACTAATCAACACGGAAAGAATGCTAATAACCAACAACTGCAGCATTTATGTGCAAGAGTTCAGGGAACATTTGTGAAGAAGGAAGACATGTTGGATATATGTTGACGATAAGAAAAAAATCCTCAACAAAGCTAACATAACTGAAACCATGCAATAATAGCATGTTAGTTTCCTAGGCCAGCTGTAACAAAGTGCCACAAAACAGGTAACTTAAAACAACAGAAATGTATTGTGTCAGTTCTGGAGGCTAGAAGTCTGAAACCAGTATGTTACCAGAGACCAGAGCCTCTGAAACCTGTGAAGAACCCTTCCCTCCTTAGCCTCTTTCAATGTCCTACTTACCAACGTAAAGAAATGGTATCATGCTTTATGCATACAACATCTTCAACTGCATATATGCACATATAAGAGTAATATAAATTATAAAATGTCGCAAAATGTTTCTCAGCTGCACTGTACAATGGGTACAAAAATCATGTCGATTTTCACATCTTCCACAAACGAGATTTGGTATATAAAGAGAATTAAAGGGCTCTTGAAACTACTAGGAAATAATACTTCTTTAAACAAAAATCTATCGGATTCACATTGTCTGAGGCAAAAGACAGAACTAGTTAATTAATTTGTGTTTTCTTGTCACATAGGGCATTCACATGTTTCTCACACTCTGAAGCAGTATCTGTATCCAACACATAAAAATCCTTGGTATTTAGACACATGTGGACACAGAGCAAGATAGGTTGGAAAATAAGTCTTTTTCCTGGATCTAAATAATGTTAGTTGCAATAGAACTTATGGTTATGCTTATGGATACACATCTGTGTGGCAGATGCTAAGTGATAGAAGCTGTATGTTCTATTTTTTTTTTAGAAGTTGCTATATGTTCTTTAATAAATTCACCTTTCTTTTGTGTTTGTAATGTGGGATCATCTAAAGCATGGAGCAGAGAGCAGGTACCTCTTTTGCTGTATTTTAAATGTGGTTTTGACTACATGAATATACTAGCTAGAGGAGAGTATGAGTTGATCTTCATGGAAAAATCCCAGCGAGGATCCATCCTGAAGTCAGTATGTAGAGGGGGCATAACAGATATTAATCTGAATGACTATAATAAAATTGTGCCAGTCTCCACTATTATCACATTCTGTCCAACTGATCCAGAGAGATAAAAAGTGAGGCTATAAGGATATTAATTTTAATGACCATCTAGGAAAAACTGACAGTCTCCACACTGATGCTATTTTGCCTTACTCCACCATGCAGAGAAATGCTCTGCCTGCTGCCCTATGTTCAAAATGTGTGCGTGTGTGCTTGTGTGCACGTGCACACACACACACACACACACACACACTCCAAAACTGGAGTATTTAACTCCATGAGCAGTTAGACCTTCAGATACTGAATTTGACATCTGAATTAAAGCATTCCCCAGTAAGGCATCTCTGGACCTCAAGCCTAGTATTCTCATGCTTCATATAGAGACATCTAAAAATGAAGCTTGCAATTCAAAATATTCAGCGTTGTCCCCAGAAACAAAACATCTATTTAGGCTTCACAATCATGTGAGCAGTTTATCAGGAAAAACACCTACCTGCCCAACAGCAGAGAAAACCAATGTCACCCTACCTACAATAATCAACTGAATACTTCATTCTGAACTTTATGAACAGGTGACTAAGATTTAACACATACGATAAAAATCAACAGAATAAAAAAGTAAGTTTAAAAACAATGGAAGAATATTGATCCTAGGATAAATATAGTTCAGGAATGAGAAGAAACACTTAAAAATAATTTAATTTGGGGCACCTGGGTGGCTTAGTCGGTTGGGCGTCCGACTTTCACTTAGGTCATGATCTCACGGTTCGTGGGTTCGAGCCCCGCGTCGGGCTCTGTGCTGACTGCCAGCTCAGAGCCTGGAGCCTGTTTCAGTCTGTGACTCCCTCTCTCTCTGACCCTCCCCTGCTCACGCTGTCTCTCTCTCTCTCTCCTAGAAATAAATAAAACATTAAAAAAAATAATAGTTTAATTAATATCCTCAAAGAAATATGAGAACATTATATACTGCTAGTGGGAATGTAAAATGGTATAGTCACTGGGGAAAACAGTTTGACAGCTTCTTAAATAACTTAACATGTAACTACCACCAAGCTATCAATTGCACTCCTGGGGATTTATATCGGAGAAATAAAAATTTATATTCATACAAACATGAATACATGAATGTGTATACTAACTTTATTAGTTACAGCCCAAGGCTGGAAGCAATTCAAATATCCCTCAATGGATGATTGGTTAAATAGTGATACATCTATAGGATGGAATATGACTCAGCAATAAAAAGCAAGGAAGTAATGATAGATGCAACAACTTGTATGAATCTCCACAAATTATGCTGCACAAAGCCAAATGCATAGTGTATAAACACTGTACTTATATTAGGTTTTTTATGAAATTCTTCAAATTATAAATTTTTTTAAAAAGGGAGAACAGATTAATCATCACCAGAGATTAAGTAAGGAAGAGGTGGACCGGGAGAGAAGTATGACTATAAAAAGGCAACATGAGGCATTCTTGTAATGGAAATATTCTCTATCTTGACTGTATAAATTTCAATATCTGAGTTAGGATACTGTATTATAATTTCACAAGATGCTCTCATTGGGAAAAACTGGGTAAGGGGCACATGGAATTTCCATTACTTCTTACAACTGCATGTAAATCTACAATGTTCTCAAAAGGAAAAAGCTTAAATTAAAAACAAAATCGAATGTTGAAAAAAGTATTAGAAAAAGATATGTTTGTTATATAAAGGTAAACCAACAGAGTTACTGGAAAAAAAGCACTGAGTAAATACATGTATTGTGGTAGAGAGAAAGGAAAAAGTAAAATAAATGTAAAAGCAGTGATAACTGACATAGAAGTTCAATCCCACAGAGACAACATATTATGAAGAATTACAAAGCAGTAAACAGAGGAAAGGAAGAGTATAAAATTATTAAAGAATTAATATAAAAAATTTCCAAAAGTTGGTTGAATGGAGAGAAATCTGGGAAGATGGCAGATTAACAGTATCCTAAACTCAGCCCATCCCACAGTTTCAACTAGATAAAACTCCCATCAGTGTAAATAACCCAGAAAACAACCTGAAGACTTGGCAGAACAAACTCTATAACTAAAAGTAAAGAAAAGGCTACATCAAAGATGGTTTAAAAAAAAAAAAAAAAAGCAGAGATGAGATGGGAAGTGAAATCGGTCAAGACCAACCAAGGCAAGAGGAGCCAAATTTCCTAAGTTCTTATAAACAGTGGGTCTTAAAGACTGAAATTTTAAAAATCAGCAGGCTTGGTTCTGGGAGAGGCTGGAGGGCAACAGGAATCTAAGCATGCAATATTAAAGAGACAAAGCATAATAAAGAGCCAGCAGAAACACAGCATAGAAGCAGCAGTTTGAAAAAGGCCTGGGACACATGGGAGGGAGAATGATTTACTCATCTCAGAGCCCATGCAGGAGAAGCAGGGATCTTGGGAGCTCATTCCAGAAACAAAGGAGCTAACAGGCACCATTTCCCTCTTCTGCTCCTCAGGGTAAATGCACTGACAAGTGCAGGAAGCTAGCTCAGCAACAATACTCCCTACCTAACTTGCTTACACAAAGCACTAGCCTCTGGGGATTCTGCAGATCCTCACTTCCAAGTCACCCTTGCCTCGGTCCTACTGCTTCAGGCCCCCATCCCTAGAAGACCTGTGCAAAGCTCCCTAACATCGCATTTTCCAGCTTCCGCCTTTTGAGTGGATTTGGTTCTAGTGGCTGTGGTGGCAGGTCACATTTCACAAGTAGATCACTATACACCTTGTTAAAATGCATCCCACTGGCCAGGGAACTGGCTCTGCCCAGAAAAGGCAAAGAGAGCCTCTACATATAGAACTAGAAGAGTTAATACCTATTCTACTCAAAACTATTCCAAAAAGGTAGAAAAGGAAGGAAAACTTCCAAATTCATCCTATGAGGCCAGGATTACCCTAACCCCAAAACCAGATAAAGACACTAAAAAGAGAGAACCACAGACCAATATCTGTGATGAACATATATACAAAAATCCTTCACAAAATACTAGCAAACTGAATCCAAAAGTATATTTTAAAAAATCATTCACCACGATCAAGTGGGATTTATTCTGGGAAGCCAAAGGTCATACAATATACACAAATCAATCAAAGTAATATACCACATCAATAAGAGAAAGGATAAGAACCACATGATCAATTCTATAGATGCAGAAAAAGCAGTTCACAAAGTACAATACTCAGTTATGATAAAAACCTCAAAAAACAGGTTTAGAGGAAACATACCTCAACATAAAAAGGTCATAGATGAAAAACTCATAACTAATATCATACTAAATGCAGAAAATAACTTAGAGCTTTTCACCTAGGGTCAGGAACAAGACAAGGATGTTGAGTCTTAACCATTTTTTTTTTATTCAATATGGTCCTGAAAGTCTTAGCCATGCCAGTCAGACAAGAAAAAAAAAAAAAAAAGGCATCAACATTGGTAAGGAAGACGTAAAACTTTCCCTATTTGTAGATGACTTGGCACTATATATAGAAAACCCAAAAGAATTCACAAAAAGAAAACTAGAACTGATAAATGAATTCAGTAAATTCACAGGATATAAAATGTACAGAAAACCAATGCATTTCTATATACTAATAGTAGAGCAGCAAAAAGAAAAAAATAAGGGAAAAATCCCATTTATAATTACACCAAAAATAATAAAATACCTGAGAATAAACTTAACCAAAGCAGTGAAAGATCTATACTCTGAAAACTATATAACATTAATAAAACAAATTTAAGACAACAGAAATGTAAATACATTCCATGCTCATGGATTGGAAGAACAAACATTGTTGAAATTTATATACTATCTAAAGCAATCTACCCATTTAATACAATCCTTATCAATATACCACTAGCATTTTTCACAGAAATAGAAGAAACAATTCTAAAAGTTGTATGGAACCTTAAAAGACCCAAAATAGCCAAAGCAAGCTTGAAAAAGAAAAATGACACTGGAGGCATCACAATTCCAGACTTCAAGATATAGTATATAGCTGTAGTAATTAAAACAGTGTGACACTGGCATAAAAATAGACACATAGATAAATAGAACAGAATAAAGAAATAAACCCGTAACTGTATAGTCAATTAATCTTTGACAAAGGGGGCAGAATATGCAATTGGCAAAGGATAGTTGCTTCAACAAATGGTGCTGGGAAATCTGGACAGGTACATACAAAAGAATGAAATTGGATCACTTTCTTCAACCAGTCAGAATAGATAAAAACTCAAGAAACAAGTGTTGGTGAGGATGGGGAGAAAAAGGAACCCTTGTGCATTGTTGGTGGGAGTGCAAACTGCTACAGCCACTGTGGAAGGCAGTATGGAGTTTCCTCAAAACATGTACTGCAATTACTGGATCATAGAGTAGTTCTATTTTTCATTTTACACAAAGAATATGAAAGCAATAATTTGAAGGGATATATGAACCCTTATGTTTACTCAGAATTATTTATAATAGCCAAACTATGGAAGCAGCCGAACTGTCCATTAATAGATGAATGGGTAAAGAAGATGTGGTGTGTGTGTGTGTGTGTTTGTGTGTGTGTGTGTGCGCGCATGTGCGCATGTCCAATGGAATATTATTCAGCCATAAAAAAGAATGAAACCTTACATTTGCAACAACATCGATGGAGCTAGAGAGTGTAAGGCTAATTGAAATATTCCAGAAAAAGATAAACACCAGATGACTTCACACATATGTAAAATTTAAGAAACAAAACAAACAAATGAAGGAGAAAAAAAGAGAGACAAAGCCAAACACTGATAGTTACCAGAGGGAAGGTGGGGGAGGGGGAGGGAATGGGTGAAATAGGTGAAGGGGATTAAGAGTACGCTTATCTTGATGAAAGCTGAGTAATATAAGGCAATGTTGAATCACTAGATTGTACACCTGAAACTAATATAACACTGTATGTTAACTACACTAGAATAAAAAAAATTCTAACAGTTGAAAAAATTCAAAAATCTTTATAATCAATGGATAATGTTTGGTCTTCTTATTTAGAACTGTATGTCTATCAGTAAGTTTTACTCTTTTTTTTTTTTTTTTTGCCTAAGGGTTTCATCTTTGTGGTTAAATTTATACAGTAAAATAATATCTTAATCCTTGAATCTGCTTTAATATGCATCTTTATTTTCTATTTACAATAAACTACTTGTATATTGCAGATGTACTGAAAAATTCTTTCTTGTCTATTAGTAATTTTTTGACAGAAAATCAAATCATTTGAAAGCATTATGTTTTTATCCATTTCCAATATTTATATCTCTTTACTTTTTGTCTTAATGCAATGGTTAGGTCTTCCAGCAAAATAAAAAATTATAAAAATAATTATATTATTGATTTTCGGTGAATTATTAATATTTTGATATTAAATATGAATTTTGTTCTATGTTTATAGTTTTGATACATTTATCAGATCAAGGATGTTCCTTCTTAATTTGCTATAAATTGTTTTTAAAGTTTACTTATTTATTATTTTTTTAGTAATCCACATACCCAATGTGGGACTTGAACTCATGACACTTAGACTAATAGATGCATGCTCTTCTGACTGGGCCAGCCAGGCAACCCCTACTATTAATTTTTAATACACATCAAGATGCATACTGATTATGAATGCTAAATAGAATGATAAATTAATATTAAAAGTTCTACACCTATAATTTTTAATTTAAAAATAAAAATGAATATAGTTAAATTAAATTAATTATAAATAAGTGGAATAAATAAGATTAAATTAAATTTAAATTTGTATAATAAAAAGGGATGTTAGTATGGAAATAATAAGAGATGTAAAACATCTAGATTAAACTGAAAGCTCTATTCATATTAAATCAACCAAAATTGTTTGATACCAGATAATGTGTTCCATTCTAATATTCTTCCCCAATGCGCACGTCTCTTTTTTGTTCATTTTTAAATTGAAGTATAGTTAACATACAGCGCTATATTAGTTTCAGGTGTACGATATGATTCAACATTTCTATATATTATTCAGTGCTCATGGATCTAAGTGTTCTCTTAATCCCCTTTATCTATTTCACACATGCCCCCTCCCCCACCTCCTCTCTGGCAACTACCAGTTCTCCCGTATTCAAGGGTCTGGCGGGGGGGGGGGGGGTTCCTTTTTTTTCTTGGATTGTTAATTTGTTTTATTTCTTCAATTCCATATGAGTGAAACCATTTGATATTTGTCTTTCTCTGATTTATGAAACCAATACAAGTCTCTTGATGTGATGAAAGTTGTCCCTCTTTCTGACTTACCAATTCAACCAAGTGATTTTTAAATGATAAAAAAGATAAGCTCTTCTTTTTGTCGCCTGGGAATAAGAAGTCAGAAACATTTCAAATTAGGTGGGAAATCAGCATCAGTTCAGCTACCAGAGATTTTCATAATGGTTAAAAGGCATTTCTATTTTTTAAAAATTTCACGTATATTTTCCCTTATTTACTAAAAAGCAAATGGTTGTTGACTATTCAGATTATGTAAAATCTCAGCTAAATGGTACTTAATCAGGAAGACTGTGTGTCAAGGAAGCATACAAAGTTATCAGAAATAATCATATGTACATAGGCAATTCATATAAAAGTGTAGAAATTATGCGAGAAAATAAAACTTGAAGAGAGCATTCTGAACAAAAAATTATAATAGCAATTCACTATATCAGTTTTCTCTTTTCATGTTTTCTTATAAAGCCTAAATTTGTATTTTCTTCCTGTTCCCTTCAGGAAGATGAATAAGTTATGCAAAATAAAGTACACTATTATACAAATTATAAAGAAAAGCATAGGTTTGAAAATAATTTGACAATGAGATACGCAAAAGGGTGCAATTAAACGAACCCTTGGGCAAATTACTATTTGTTTTATCAACTCATTCTTTTTAATAATCGATGTGAAAAAATATCCTTGACCACCTTGGTGTTTCTTAGTCTTTTTTAATTAAAAAAGCAGTATTTATTAACAACAACCCATAGCTGACAATTTTAATGCTCCTATCAAACTCAGGCAAGAAATTATTAAAGTCATAAATGTGCTTTTATTGCATTTTAATGGAAATGAAATTAGATCTGTCTTATCAGAGGTGGGACCAGTGAACACTAAAAGAAGCAGAAGTATTGCCAAATAGTCAATTTACATAAATAAATTTGCCTCCTCTATAAATCAGGAAGTCTTTTCATGAGGCCTTGAAAAGCAACATCACTCCCCAAACTGACTTTGAATTGATGGACTAGTGGTGAGCCTGATAAGATTTAACCAAATCCTTTTTTCTTTTTTTCTCCATGCTAGGTACATTTTAAGCTTTGCTTTTCCCATGATACCTATCTAAATGTTAATATTGCACATCGTTTCCATACTATTATTGCATTCCTAGGAAGAAATGCATATCCTGTACACAGCAACTCTGTTCAATCTAGAATAATAGATATTCTGAAATACTTAGTCCTGAATAATTCATTTATACAATCTACAAAATGACGATTGGAAAGCCTCCTTTTAAAGGATTTTACTAACTTTCATTGAAAGATACTATATAAAATGACTAGATGATGTAGCAAATCTTATTGTTCAAGAATGTACATAAAGGGGACCTCTTTGTTTTCTGTGAAAACACTAACCCTCACTGAATCATACACAAAATTGTTCTTCAAGTTAGAATAAATTCTTAAAGATTATCTAGGTCAAATTCCCACCAGATTAAAAACTAATTTCTCCTATAGCATACTTAACAAGAGGCTAATGTCCACTGGAATTCCTACAGTAACAGAGTGCCCTGTGTAGTGGTGGCTCCTGATCAGGTATTCACAACTGCCCATTGTTAACGCTCTCTTTTGTCTTGAACAGCCTTTAATAAGGTAATGCTCTTCCCTAGAGGTCCCTGAATTCTGCCAGTCCTCAAATCTGATCAAGCACTAAAAATCCAAAAATATCGCCTTATCAACTTATCCTAAGAATCAGCTGACTATAGTGAAACATCTATTTCCTGATAGACCTCACTAATCATTTTCCCTCATTTGCCTAACTTCCCCATACTTACTGCTTACACCTCCCTAAAAAAAAAAGGAAAACCTTTTTGTTTTCTTTCCAGACACTTGCAGATTTCTGAGATCAAAGGGTCTAGACTATTACAACAGTTTTTCCTCTAAATGAAGTCTCTGCTTTTTTAAGTCTGGAGTTGTTTATGTATGAAATTACATTAAAAAATACATCAAAGCCTAGGGCGCCTGGGTGGCTTATTCGGTTAAGCATCCATCTGACTTCAGCTCAGGCCATGATCTCACAGTCAGTGAGTTCCAGCCCCATATTGGGCTCTGTGCTCAGAGCTTGGAGCCTGCTTCAGATTCTGCATCTCCCTCTCTCTCTGCCCCTCCCCCACTCGCATTCTGTCTCTCTCAGAAAAAAAGTTAAAAAAAATTTTAAAAATATGTCAAAGCCCAGTGCTTGGTATTTTAAATAATTTAAATGCTTACGAAGTGGTTTTCTTGTCCTGTGCTAATTGCTTCCACTTTCCCTATTCCTTCTTTTCCATTACTCAAAGTCATCGAATTAAACTCTAATATTCTAACAGATATAAAATTCTAAATCATTGGTACCCATATCCAGCCTCATGGATATTTGTGATATTTCCACATGTAATATTGCCTTTCACATTTTAGCTATAATGTACAATACTTTTTAAAAAAATTTTAATGTCTATTTATTTTTGAGAGAGAGACAGAGACAGAGACAGAGACAGAGACAGAGAGGGAAACACAGAATCCGAAGAAAGCTCCAGGGTCTGAGCTGCCAGCACAGAACTTGACGCAGGGCTTGAACCCATGAACCATGAGATCATGACCTGAGCCAAAGTCAGACGCTTCACCCAGGCTCCCCAAATGTGCACTTCTAACAGAATCAATGCCTAAAGTATGTTTTATCAAGTAGCATTACTCTGCTGAGTAGCCACAACTATTTGTTCTCTATTAAGTACCCATATTCCTTAACCTAAGTTCTCCTCCAGTAGAGCAGGAGCATAGCCACCAATTTAACTTAAATGTTTTGATTTGACAAAACATACAGGAACAATTTAGATATGTATATATGCAAAGATAAAATTGTCCAAAAACAAGACAACCATAATTCAGTTAGTTTGAATGTACCAACAAAGCAATTTAAGGTAGGTGTCTACCATACAGGTCAACTAGAACTGATGATTTTAGCTTATAGGACTACAGAAAAGAGTTTAGTTAAATATCACCTAATAATTATTGTTTTCCTACCATATATCCAGCTCCAGGCTAGTATAGGAGCCAAGGCCAGGCCACCCCAAGAAGGGCCACTCTGTAATGAAGATTATTTTAATTAAAAAGCAATGAAAACCCAGTAGATTCAGGAAGAGCCTGTTACTTCTCCAAAACTGCTAAAAATGAACTTAGATAGAGGATCTGCTCCAGAAAGAGGGCAATCAACACAGATACCTAACTACATTATGCTATGAACTAGGTATGGTAGGCAGGGAACTAGGTATGGTAGCAGGACCTGTGTAATCAAAATCCTATATGTCCCATTGTTTCTGGGAAGCAGAACAAACATTTGGGTCAGCAAACATTTGGTTACCAATGTAGGAGCCCAGGGCAGGGTGCTCCAGCATAGGCTACTTTGGTAGAAAGATTATTTTGAGTTACAAGTAATCAAAGCCCAGCATATACAGGAAAATCACTATTAACAGAGACTCCCCTTTAACTAAGGAACTTATCTGCATAATAGGGCAATCTTGTTTTTCCAAACATCTCCTTTCACCTTCTTGCTAATTAGCTTTCTCTCCTTTGTATGCTCAGGCCATACCCCTCTCCTTAGCTCATATAATCTTGTTGCCTCAATTTTTTTTTAATTTCAATTCTATGTGGATTCCCTGTATGTACAACTACTAAATTTGTTTTTCTCCCGTTAATCTGTCTGATGTCAATTTGATTCTAAGTCCACCTAGAAGGACCTTGGGACAGAGGAAAGTCTTTTTCTCTGATACAAAACATTTACCCTTTTTCATCTTGCTATGAATTAAATTCTTTCCCTTTGAAGTCCTTGGTCTCTACCTCCTTCCTTCTCCTTAGTTAAGAATAACAAAAATACCTCATTTCGCCAGACTGACTTTGGAATTTCCATTTTTGTGTAGATTCTACTTACATACAAAAACAAATTTGACTTTCTTCTGTTAATGTGTCTAATGTCAATTTGATTCTTAGTCCAACCAGAAGGACCTTGAGAGAAGAGGAAATTCTTGCTCCCTGACACTAGGCACTGTGAGACAGAAGAGAATTCTGGAACTCACATCTTCAACTTTCACATAATATACATGATCTCAGAGTCAGGAAGTTTCCTAATATAAATATTAAAAAATAAAGCTTATAAAGCTAATTTTAGGACATGTGCTTTTAACCCCACTCAACTAGCTGAATTAGAACAACCTTACTTTCAAAAATCAACAGAAAAGCAGGGTAAACTATTTTTTAATTTTTTTTTAATTTTAGAGTATTCTGTACTGAATGCAATGGTTACATGGATCTACACATGCAATACAATGGCAGAGAAATAGGTATACATATTGTATCACTGTCAATATCCTTATTTTGCTATTAACTATAGCTATGTAAAATAAACCCCTGGAGGAAATTGGACGAAGGGCAAAATGTACTTCTCTGTACCATTTTTGTAACTTCCTATGAAATTACTATTTATTTTAAAACTAAAATTGTAAAAAAATTTTTAATGTTTACTTTTGTGAGAGACGGGGAGAGAGAGAGAGAGAGAGAGCAAGCTTGAGCAGGGAAGGGGCAGAGAAAGACATAGAGAACCCCAAATGGGCTCTGTGCTCATAGCAAAGAACCTGATGTGGGTCTTTAACTCAGGAATCATGAGATCATGACATGAACTGAAGTCAGACACTTAACTGATTGAGCCACCCAAGTGCCCCCTAACAAAAACTTGTTAAAAAAAAATATGTCTGAAGGTATCAGAAAAATACAAATAAAGGCAAAAGTTGAGGGGTCAACATCCTAGAGAGAAGTGAAACACAGAGATGTGAACCCAACATTTGGTACTACATATCTTCTGTAGGCATTTGCAAATTCATAACTGATGGCCAAAAAGCAAAGAATTTGAACATAGCTTTAAACATTTTCATGGAGCTAAAGATAAAGAAATTGGAATTGAGGACTGGTCAGCATTGCTGGCCCTTGTAAAATAATCTAGTTTAAGGATGAACCAAAAATAGACCAGCCTTCCCAAAGGCTGAAACTCAGCCCAAACTGAGTTTGATTTGACTGATTTTAATCAGCTGAAACACTGATTGAAGTAACGTGATCTCTACCTTAGAGGTCAGATGCCAAAGCCACACACTACCTCTATATTTTTTTCATATACAGTATTTCACATTAAATTTTAAAAAGCAGGAGCACCTGGGTGGCTCAGTCAGTTAAGTGTCCGACTTCAGCTCAGGTCATGATCTCACGGTTTGTGGGTTCGAGCCCTGTTCAGGCTCTGTGCTGATAGCTGGCTCAGAGCCTGGAGCCTGCTTCAGATTCTGTGTCTCCCTCTCTCTCTGACCCTCTCCTGCTCACGCGCTCTCTCTCTCTCTCTCTCAGAAATTAATTAAAAGAAAAAAAATTTAAAAAAATTAAAAAGTAACAAAGTCTCAAGATTAAATGATCCAAAGTCCAGGATAAAAATGAAAAATACAATGATAACCACAAGGGATCCAGATCATGGATTTGTCAGACATAGCCTTTATAATAATAAAACTCTATATAATACTTAGGGAAAACTTAATAAGAAATACATAACTTATACATAAAGAAACTTATAAACATCTCCTAGGACAAAAGATGGTGATATACAAAAATGGAAAATCTCACTTGGTCTTGATTATGACATGCCAAAACAATAAAGATTTGATCTCTCCCTGATTCGTAGGTTAATGTATAAATTTAATGAAATCTCAATAGCAATACCAGAAAGACTTTTTGTTGAAAACTAGATAAGGTCGTTCTGAAGTTCATGTAAAAAAGAATATGCACGGGGTGCCTGGATGGCTCAGTCGGTTAAGCACCCGACTTCACCTCAGGTCATGATCTCACGGGTCGTGGGTTCAAGCCCCACGTTGGGCTCTGTGCTGACAGCTCAGAGCCTGGAGCCTGTTTCTGATTCTGTGTCTCCCTCTCTCTCTGACCCTCCCCGGCTCACACTGTCTCTCTCTCAGAAATAAATAAAAAACATTAAAAAATTTTTATAAAAAAAAGAGATCAGTGGAATAGAATAGAAATTCCAATAGATAAGAACATAGTAAAATTTATTACACAACAGGTAGCATCTCAAATATCCAGGACAAATATAGGAATTTTTATCAAACCATGTCGGGATAACTAAATAGTAATGTAGATAATGATAAAATTGTGTCCATACCTCACCCTATCCACAGGAATAAAATCCAAATGAATCAATTTTAAATGTAAACAATATATATGTAACAATACAATTAGAAGAAGAAAATGTGGGGACATTTGTAATCTGAGTATGAAAAATAATGTGTATAACAATGACTCAAATGGCAACACAATAAAAAGAAATACTGATAAGTTCAACTTTAAAAAAATAATTTAAAAAATCTGTCCATGGCAAAAGAAAGAAAAACACACTGTAAGCAGTATCAATAGATAATACACTGGGAGAATATATCTATAACAACATAATGAAGGAAAATCACATATGAAAGGAAAGACATATAAAAGGAAAAATACCAAGAATTGAAAGAAAAAGGGCAAAAATCATTAATAAAAATGACAAAAATATTATAAGATGACTTAAGACATAAAAAAACACTAAATGTTGGGGCGACTGGGTGGCTAAGTCAGTTAAGTGTCCGACTTTCTCTTAGGTCATGATCTCGTGGTTCTTGGGTTTGAGCCCTGCTTCGGGTTCTGTGCTGACTGCCAGCTCAGAGCCTGGAGCCTATTTCAGAGTCTGTATCTCCCTCTGTCTCTGACCCTCCCCTGCTCACGCTGTCTCTCTCTCTCCTAGAAAGAAATAAAAATATTTTTAAAAAAACACTAAATGTGATTTAAAGGATATTCTTTCACATCTTTAAGCTTCTTGAGTGTCTGAAATATAGACAACACAAGCGACTGCAGTGGCTGCAGGGAAACAAGAGCTGGTGGAGATGCAAAGTATTAAAACCCTTATGGAAAGGAACTTAGCAATATTGAACAAAATTTCATATGCATTTACATTTTGAATCAACCAATATCACTCTTAGAAATTTAGCTCCAAGATAGGCCACCAACATTAAGAAAACACATTTGTATGCTGTTATGGTTTAGAATATTATTTATTCTATCGAATAATAAATTATTATTTTAACAATGCAAAAGTTCATACATAGGCATCTGGTTTGATTAAACTATGTCGTATACCGAAGTCCACCCATATGCACAGGGATTCATCCGTTCTCAGAACCCCCGGTGGATGCCTGAACCTGCATGTAGTACCAAATCCCATATCTACTATGTATTCCTACACATACGTAGCTATGATAAACTTTAATTTATAAATTAGGCACAATAAGAGATTAAAAACTATAACTTAAAATATAAGAATATAATTTAATAAAAGTTATATGAACTGTTCTCAAAATATTGTACTATACTCTTCATGCTTTGTTATGTGATGATGTGAGATAATGAAATGCCTCTGTGATGAGATGAATGACATAGGCATTGTGATATACCATCAGGCTATTTAATGACCTTCTGATAGGATGTGAGAAGGAGCCAAATCTGCTTTGGGACCTTGGTTGACTACAAGTCAGTGAAACTATGGAAAGCAAAACAATGGATAAGGGGGGGGTACTACTTATAAATAATGGATTCCTATGTAGCTATAAAAGAATAAGGATGATCTTTATGGACTAATTTGTTGTGATTTCCAAGATGAATTTTAAGGGGGGGAAAGTACACTAATATATAATTTGCTTAGTTTAAAAAAAATGTCCATAGAAAGGATAACCAAGATCCAGTGAAACTGGCTATCCGCAGGCAAACACTAAGAACAGGATAGAATGGAGAGGAGACTAAGTGATACTTCCCTGAGACATTTTGCTATAAATTTGAAATTTACAAGCATGTTGACTGACTTATATTATCAAAATAATAAAATAAAACCAAGAAACATATAAAATCAAATGAAATAAAACAAAAATAATGAACACGATAGAATAAAATATATAAAGATTTAAGGGGAAAAAAACCCCATACAACCTCAGACATATACCCTCAGGCTAAGAATAGGAAAAATGTAATGAAATCAACTTCACTGAGTATGTATTCTTTTGGTAGTGGTAAGGGTAAAGTAATTCTGTACATTTTAATGTTTTTGTTTTTTTTTTTTTCTAGGAGAGAGAGAGAGACAGCGTGAGCAGGGGAAGGTCAGAGAGAGAGGGAGTCACAGACTGAAACAGGCTCACAGCCAGCACAGAGCCCGACGCGGGGCTCGAACCCATGAACCGCGAGATCATGACCTAAGTGAAAGTCGGACGCCCAACCGACTAAGCCACCCAGGCGCCCCAGTAATTCTGTACATTTCAGTTTTTTGTGTTCCATAGAAGTGATGAGGTTTTGGGAGTGATAGTGGGAGTTGATGGGGTCCGGAGCTGATGACCAAGAATGAATTCTTGAAGACGTCTTTGGTGCAAAAAAGTGACTTTACTGAAGCACAGGGACAGGACCTACCGGCAGGAAGAGCTGCCCCAGCCTGGATCATGAGGAAACACTGTTTATATGCTCTGGAGTTGGGGAGGTAAAGTCCAGGGGAAGCTTCCAGTGAGATTTTCATGTGCTAAAGAAGACTCCCAAGATAGTGGAAGCCCAGCTATTGTCAAGCTAAGGTTGTTCTTCCCTCTAGCAAAGCATTAACATTAAGACAGTAGGGAGTTCATGGAGAAAAGTTTTATTCCGCCAGCCTCAAGTATTTGTCAATGGGCTGCAGGTTATAAGGAAATTGAGTTCCATCTGCCGTTTCCTTCTGCCTTTGTTTCCCACATCACTATGGAGGGGTGATGGAGACTTAGGTCCTGCGGGACTATAATCTCTATCAGTTAACCATTTGTTTTTCCCCTTTCCTTTGTTCTTGGGCAGCCAGGAGTGGCCAGGAATATCAAACATATCCCACGTCATTGGGGGGGGGGGGGTGTTCTCCTTGATCAGAAGGAAATATATTCCTCTGGAAGGGGCAGGGTTCTCAGTGCAAAGAAAGAGAGACACAAATATGTGATGAGAGAAGGCAAACAAGAACACTGCGATCTTGAACACTGGATTAGAATTACAAATTTTTAGCATATACTGCCTAAATCTGATACAATTAAAACAAAAATGAAAAATTTTCTAATAGATAATAATATAACTGAAAAAAATTCAAGAACCCACATACTGAAAATCTAAATAAAGACAAAAAGAGGAAGGGAACAAGACGGACAGAAAGAGAAAAACAGAGATAGAAATAAACAGAGAAGGAAAGGTAAAAGGAAGGAAGAAAAAAGAAAGAAGGGAGAAGAGAAAACTTTATCATAGAAGATGACTACTAAACATACAAGATAGGATAGTAAGAAAATCACCATTTTGCAAGCATTATGGTAATAAGTGATCAAGGCAATAATCATCAACAGATGATAACATCATTGGGTGAAAACCTGTTGGTTAACAAGGTTAACAAGATATTTACACAGTTCTCAAGTACCCCTGAACAAATTACTTGTTGATTAAAAATGGAGTATCATTTAAGAGGAGAAATATGGAGGGCTCCACTTAAACAAGTGACCCAAGTTAATATCACCAATTATAGAACAGCCTAATACCATGTGCCTCTTGATTTGAGGTACTGAGAACAAACCAGTGCCATTCAGCTAGTATTTCTTCTAAAATATAACCTGAAACTAGAAATGAGAATGCAATCAGATAAACTGAGGTTGAAGCGCATTCTATAAAACAATTGGACTGCATTCTTACCCGCCCCCCCCCCCCCCGGCAAAAAAAAAGAGCTGAGGCACCATTTCAGATTCAAGTAGCCTAAAGAGATGTAAGTGCAATGTGTGATTCTGGTTTGGATATTGAACTGAACAAAATTAAATTCAATGAATCATATTAGTAAGGCAATTGGAGAAATTAGATAAGGACTATATATTAGATAATAATGTTGGAACAGTGCTAAATGTTCTGATTTGATAATCGTATTACATGTGCACAAGAATAGCCCTGTTCTCAGGATATATGTGGTTAAGTATTTAGGGTTTGTATTAGTTTGCTAGGGCAGCCACAACACACTGCTACAAATTTGGTGGCCTAAAACAATAGGAATTTATTCTCTTAGAGTTCTAGAGGCCAGAAGCCTGAAATGAGATGGCCAGCAGAGCCATGCTCCCCACAAGGGCTCTATGGCAGAAACTTTCCTTGGTTCTTCCAGCTTCTGGAAGCTCCTGGTGCTGCTTAATTATCATTGTCCCAATTCCAGTCCCAGCCTACATCTCCACATGGCCTTTTCTCCTGTGCCCCTTTTGTTTTCTCCTTTTCCATCTCTTATAAATACATCATTCATTGGATTTAGGGACCATCTTAATCAAGTATCATCTCATCTGAAGAGCCTCATTTTAATTGCATTTGCACAGAACTTAATTCAAAAGAAGGTAAGAATTCTGAGGTTCTAGTTTGGCATATATTTTGGAGGGCCACTATTCAACCTAACTACAGGGGTGGAGGGTCACCTTTAAAAAACATGCTCAAAAGGTTCAGCAAAATAATAAAATAATAATGAACTGGCACATACACACATGCATGAATACAAGCACACAAAGCACTAAAGCAAATACAGCAAATAAGAATAGCTGATGAGTTTATGTGTAGGACACAGGAAGAGTATTCAGTGTTAATATTCAAATTTTTCTATATCATGCATTTTTGATAATCTAATATGAATTGAATAACTGATATAACATATTCAATAAAACAAAAAATACGAAAGCTTTAAAAATAAAATATGAGTTCATAACAACAGATTATAGAATTATCAAAGAAAACAATTGAATTTAATTAACTCCAAAGATGTGTAAAACAGTGTATTAAACATAGATGAGGCAAAGATTATTAAACTGGCAGATAGGTTTATAAAGTATATACTGAGTAAGGGACAAAGAGGGGAAAAAGGGTGGGAAGTTTAAAAAGAGGAGAAATGATTTATATATATACATGATAAGTAACCAAAAAAGAGAGGTGACAGAGGAAAGGACAGAAGAAATATCTGAATAGAAGGCCACAGTATCAGCAAGAATTGCAAAACAGAAGAATAAGTACAATCAAATTCACATATGGAAAGATCATAGTAAAATTCCTGCAAACAGGAGTAATCAGGGATGAAAGGACATGATCAGAAAAATAGCAATAAGAAAACCAGAAGCTGTCATTAAGCAGAAATTAGAATGATGCCAAACTAATACAATGAGGAAAGGATAGTTTTTCTCAACAACTGTTGGCAGAAGCACTAGTTGTCGTTAGTTTTTAAAAAATTAACAAATTAAATTAAGACAGATCACATATATAAATGTAAAATTCTAAATTATGAAGGGGTCCCTGGGTGGTTCAGTCAGTTAAGCATCCGACTTCAGCTCATGTCATGATCTCATGGTTCATGGGTTTGAGTCCCACTTTAGGCTCTGTGCTGATAGATCAGAACCTGGACCCTGCTTCGATTGTATGTCTCCCTCTCTCTCTGTCCCTCCTCTGCTTGTTCGTTCTCTCTCTCTCAAAACTAGACATTTAAAAAAATAAAATAAGATAATGAAACTGTTAGAAGAAAAACAGAGAATTCCTTCATGATTGGGGAGGGAGGGTAGAAAAATAATTCTTAAACAGGACATAAAAAATAAATATCATTAAAATAAAATATAAATTTCTGTCTCTTATCAACATTAAAACCTTGGCTCTTAAGAATACATTATTATGGATATAAAAAGAGAGACCATCAACTTAGAGATTATACTCATAAATATGAAAAAGAAGTTGTATTCAGAATATATAAAGAATGCTTACAATTCAAAATTTAAAAGACAGAAATTTTAATTTAAAACTAGGCAATACTTCTTATTAGAAACTTGACAGACTACATAGAATGGTCAAATAAAACAGGAAAAGGTGCTGACCATCAGTAGTCATTTGGGATTTATAAAGTAAACCACAAAAAGACAACACTTTATACTAGATAAAATAGCTAAAATTGAAACAAATGGCAAATTCAAGTTAGGGTGAAGATGTAGAATAGCTTAAAGCCTGATACATTGTGGCTGTGAGTATAAAAGAGTATAAATCACCTTTTGATTTTTAAATCAGAAATTATATGAATTTTATAAATTATAAATCTGAAAAATACTTTTAAATTTTTTATACAAGTTAAACCTAGATCTATTACCTATTACTCAGTATTTCTACCCTTAATTATTTCCTAAAAGGAAATAAAACCTATGTATACGGAAAGACTTATATAGCAATTTCATAGCTTCTCTATTTAAAATAAGCTGTCTAGGGGCACCTGAGTGGCTCAGTGGGTCGAACATCTGACTTTGGCTCAGGTCATGATCTTGCAGTCAGTGAGTTCAAGCCCCACATTGGGCTCTGTACTGACACCTCAGAGCCTGTGACCTGCTTTGGATTCTGTGTCTCCTTCTCTCTCTTCCCTCCCCCACTCGTATTCTGTCTCTTTCAGTCTAAAAAATAAATGAATATTAACAAATAAAATAAAAAATAAAATAAGCTGTCTCGTTAGAACTGAAATAGGGGAAAATACAAATCTCCATTTAGAAAAGAATGTATGAACTATGATATATCCATAGAATGGAAGACTATTCAGAAACAAAAATTAAAAACTATTTGAACATATAACTACAAAGATGATAACAAGAGTATTTTCTGTTAAGGAAGCCAGACATAAAGGAGTATGTACTATATGGGCCCAAGCATATAAAATTCTACACTAGACAAAACTAAGCTGTAGTAAGATGCATGGGAATGGCAGTTACCTTGGGTAGTGAAGGTGGTTAATGCCAGTGGGACCCAAGGCAAGTTTCCCCAAATTGGGCCACTTAGCATAACGATTATTTTGAGTTAAAACTGAAACTCAGAAGATGCAGGAAATGCTTTCTGCCTCTCCCAAAACTGCCTAAATTTATATTGGAAAGGAAAGCCTGTAACAAGAAGACAGCTATTAACAGAGATATGCCTTACCTAAACAACTTATCTGCATAATAGAGCAACCTTGATTTTCCAAACATCTCCTTTCACCTTCTTGCTAAGGAGTTTCTCCCTTTTGTATGCTTAGATACTACTCCTCTCAGCAGAGTTTAGATAAGCTTCTCATTGCCTCCTTATGTTTGGAAATTCATGTCTGTGTGGATTCCCCATAAGTATGCCTATTCAATTTGATTTTCTCCTGTTAATCTGTCTCATGTAAATTTGATTCTAAGTCAGCTAGAAGGACCATAGGGCAGAGGTTTTCCTCCCCAACACTGTAGAGGCGACAGGGGGCAACTTTCCTGAGCAATGAAACTTCACTAAATCTTGAGTGAGTACCAGTTACATGAGTGTGCATATTTGTACAACCCATGCATGTTTTGACTTTTTTTTGAAACTTATTATATGTAACTTATATGTAGAAAGGTAATTTCTAACATGAAGTATAACAACTTTATAAGACCAAAAACCAAAAACTCCAAAAAACAAGAAAGTGGAAAATCCACTACCAGCAGACCAGTATTAAAGGGAATATGTAGACGTTCACACAGAAAAAAACTGATCTCTGATGGAAAGAAGGAATTGCAGGAAAGAATGTACATGAGAAAGAATGAAATGTGAAGGTAAAATATAAACTCATGTTGGATACATGAAATAATAATAATGATATTCTGTGGGGTGTAAAATATTTGCAGATTATGTAAAATTAAAATATATTACAAAGGTAGCACATTGATAAGAACAAGCTAAATGGAGTTAACCTATTCTAAATATTTTAATATTTATTATTAATTATTAATATGTTCAGAAAGTGGAAGTATTCTAATTAGGTTTATTAATAAGGTAAGAATTCATTTTGCAATCTTTAGAGTAGTATACAGAAAATAGTGAAAAATGAATATCCATTGCTCAAAAATCAACCCAATTTGGGATGATTAACAAGTTCTGAAGACTAGGGGTGCCTGGGTGGCTCAGTCAGTTAAATGTCCAACACTTGATATCCACTCAGGTCATGATCTCACAGTTCATGAGATTGAGCCCTGTGTCAGGCTCTGTGCTGATAGCATGAAGCCTGCTTGGGATTCTCTCTCTCTTGCTCTCTGTCCCTCTCCCCACTCACACAGGTGCTCTCTGTCTCTCTCTCGCTGTAAAATAAATAAATAAACTTAAAAAAAAAATACTTCTAGGGACTGAAAATGGTGATGGCTATACAACGTGTATGTACTTGGTACAAGTGAATTGTATACTTAAAAGTGGTTAAAATAGTAAATTTATTTTACATATTTTTTACCATAATAAAAACTTCAATCTATGTAATAATGCAATTTCTCACATCAATAGGACAAAAGAAAAAAATCACAGGATAGTTTCATTCAATACAAAAAACATTTAATTAAATCTAACATTCCCAGATGATGATGATGATGATGATGATGATAGACTGTAAACAAGGCAAAACACAGTTATCACTAAATTTGACAGTTTATTACTAGATAAAGTAGCAGTATTGAACAATAGAAAAGTAACAATAAATGGTGTTGGGTCCGTTGGATATTTTTATAGTTAAAAAAGAAAATAAGAGTCTTGACTCATACCTCACATGATACACAAAATTAAATTTTGTCAACAGGGGACTGTTGATAGAAATATAATAAGGTAGGGATGCACCTCAGTCGGTTAAGCAACCAATTCTTGGTTTTAGCTCAGGTCATGATCTCACAGTTTGTGAGTTTGAGACCCGCATTGGGCTCTGTGCTGTCAAAGCAGGGCCTGCTTGGGATTTTCCCTCTCTTCCTCTCTCCCCGCCCCTCCTCGACTCATGCCCTCTCTCTCTCAAAATAAATAAATAAACTCAAAAAAGAAAAAAAAAAAGGAAAAGAAAAGAAATACAAAGAGATACTATAGTAAGTCTTCTAAATGATAATCCCATTTATAGAGGATAATCTAAAAATACCTCATGATCTTGGAGTAGGTAGAAAGGGAATAAATACTAACTACAAATAAGATAGTTGATAAATTGGATGTCAACACATAAGAAATATTTCATAAAACAAATCTCCATGAAGACAGTGAAAAAGCAAGCGTTTTCCAGGTTGGGAGAAAGTATTTGCAACCCATCATATGCCACAATATTGATGAAGCTCAAATATAATACTGACCACCTGAAATCGGACACAAGAGTATATTGTGTGATAACATTTATATCAAAATCAAAAATATGAACACCTTATTCAAGGTTTCACAAGTTAGGAAAGTATTTACTTTGGAAAGGAGGATCTGTTAGCAGAAATAAACTGTCCAGGATGTTGGCAATGTTGTATATATTAGTCTGCATAATGGTTAACTGTAAAATTTCATTGTTTCTTACATTCGCATCATCGTGATTTTCTAAGTATGTAACTATTTTAATCTAAATGTTAATTTTTGCCAGCTAATTTATGAAGTCTCTTTCTACTAAAAACAGTATGCTTCCAATTTTTAAAAATATTTTAAATTAGAAAAAGTAAAATATTTTTTTCCCAATTGAAATTGTGCTAAAAAAATGCTGAGAAACCATTATGAATAGAAAAATGGAATTATAAGAAAGTATGTGAACTAGAAAATAATGCATAACCAACTCTGCTTCATAGCAAATACCATAGGGAAAATGAAATCAGTCATATTATGGGAGAATTGGAGAAATAGGAAAAACAAGTGTTTAAAAAGGCACAAAAGTGCTGTAAAGTCTGAGATGGGCACCCCAATATCTAATGATATTTAAGTATATACATAATATTTAGATATACCTTATTTATTTATATATGGATATCTAAATATATATATATACTCATGACTGATAATCAAAATTAGTAACGACTTTGTATCCCTTCAGAGAGAAAATGTGTTAGTCCCAATATTTACTTAAAAGTGTATTTGTTCAGAACAAAATATATTTAGATATGAAAAAAAACCCCAGAGCAAATGTGATTACACTACTAAAAGTTGTAGGAGTTTTGAGGAGAGAAAGCTGACACTGCATTTGAATAATCAGACTTCCTGTAAAAAACAGAAAAGCAGTGAAGTCCTTGTATAATGTTAGAAATCAGAAAAGTGAAGATGATGTGTCAAGTACAGAAAACCTTGGAACCAGAGACAAGAAGGAAATGTGGAAAGAATAGCGTGAAAAGAAAATGTGGATCGGAAAATGATGCTAAGAATTTTACTGAGAGTGCATAGAGTGTGACAGTCCAGAGAGAATAGTAGTTCTTCTACTATGTTATGCACCACAATCACTTGTAATGCTTGTTTGAATACAGAGTTCCAAATATTCTTATTCAGTAGATTTGGTGCAAGTCAATGGCTCTATGTGTTTAAAAAGAACGCTGGCCAATTTTGTTAAAAATGGACATAAATATGAAATTTTGGAAAATACTATCTTAGTATATAGGGGACACCAAGAATGGGTTTCAGGACAGAATTATATTCATTACTGGGATTATAATTGTATTTATTTTTTAAATTTTTAAAAATATTTTATTTATTTCTGAGAGAGAGAGAGAGAGTGAGCAAGGGATGGTCAGAGAGAGCGAGATACAGAATCTAAAGCAAGCTCCAGGCTCTGAGCTAGCTGTCAGCACAGAGCCCGATACGGGGCACAGAACTCGTGAACCATGGGATTATGACCTGAGCCAAAGTCGGACGCTTAACTGACTGAGCCACCCAGGTGCCCCTAATTTTATTAATTTTTTTTTTTATCACAATGAGGGTCTATAGGCTACATCAGATTATTGTGGCATCAAAAAAGTTGTCACAAATCACTCTTATAAACACTGCTCCCTTAGACTTAAAAATGACTTCTAGGGGTGCCTGGGTGGCTTAGTCGGTTAAGCGTCTGACTTTCGCTTAGGTCATGATCTCGTGGTTTGTGGGTTCGAGCCCCGCGTCGGGCTCTGTGCTGACTGCCAGCTCAGAGCCTGGAGCCTGTTTCAGTCTGTGACTCCCTCTCTCTCTGACCCTCCCCTGCTCACGCTGTCTCTCTCTCTCTCTCTCTCCTAGAAATAAAAAAATATATATTAAAAAAAATGACTTCTAGTTTCATTCCAGCCCTTATAATAAGAGAAAGGCTGAACAAACTAAAAATCAGTGACTTTTCTAGGGCCCATGAGAAAACTGAAATTATATGGCAAACTTTCACCCCCAATTATGAAAAATTCTGTGCCCATAAATTTTACAACAGATGAAATGGAGACATTCCATGAAAGACATAAGCCACTAAAACTCATGCAAGAAGAAATACAGAATCTAAATAAGTCTGTATTGATTTAAAAAATTGGATCAGTAATTAATAACCTTCCAAAAAAAGAAAGTGACAGGCCCACATTGTTTCATTGGTAAAGTACCAAAACCCAATGAAGAAATGATACCAATTCTCTACAAATGCTTCCAGAAAATATAAACAGAAGGGACATTTCCTAACTCATTCTGTGAGATCTGAATTACTTTATAACCAAAACTATACTAATGGCATTATATGAAAGGAAAATCACCAAGCAATATGTCCCACAAACAATGATGCAAAAACTCTCGATTAAATATTAGCAAATCTGAAAACATAAAATAAGAATTTTACACCACAACCAATAGAGATTTGCTACAGTTATACAATGTTGGTTCAGCATTTGAAAAATTGAACACTGAGACGATGGCATAGTAGGAGGACCTTATCCTTGCCTTGTCCCTCGAACACAACCAGATAAATATCACATCATTCTGAACACCCAGGAAATCAATCTGGGGACTGAGGGAACAAACTACACCACTAGAAGGAGAAAAGAGGCCACACCGTGGAAGGAAGGAGGTGCAGAGATGTGATTGGAAGAGGAAAGAATCACAGGTGTTGTGGAGGGGAGGGAGCCCTGATCAGGGAGAAAGAGAGAGAGAGAGTGAGAGCTCGAGAGCGAGCAGGGCACAGGACATGGAACAAGAAAAACACTTCCGCAAAACCAATGACAAGGAAAGTGAGAAGTGCTGGTAATTGCCAAGTTTTACCAGTAGTGGAGCTCAAAGTCTAAAGTTTTAGAAGTCTGTGTCATCACCAGGGTGGAGCTTGGCTATAATATAGCATCGATGCTCCTGTGGAGGAGGGCAGAGGCCCGGGAGCAGACAGTGTATTCAGAGGATCCTCCTAGGTTACATGAGGAGAGAGTTCTCCATCTTGAAGTGCACTTGAGAGAGGTGGCACTGCCTCTCTAGGGACAAAAGAGCCTGCAGGTGCCACTGAGCTGTGCCATTTATTAGCATAAGAGCAGAGGCAGCTGCTGAGGGCATCTCCCTGGACTTCGGCTTTGTGCTATACTTTACCATAAACTCCAAGCCCCTGTACATTCGTGCAACTGCCCTTCAGGGACAAACTCACTAGCCACAGCATGCCAAGACCTTTCCTCAAAGGATCAGTGTGGGTTCATGCCTCGCTGGGTCCATAAAATTTGGAGTTCTGAAACCCAGGCAGCACACCCAAGATAAAACACAGGAGCACTGCAATAGCGGGTGGGCAGACTGCTCAGACACAGAGTAAAGGCAGGGACTTGAGAGAAGTCTGGGACAAAGGAAGGGAAACTCTTCTATGAGGGGTTCCTGAACAGCTGCAGACACCAACTCCCCTCTCTAGAAATGAGAGAGATGACTGATGCCATTTTTACCCCCACCCATCAGCACAGGATGGACTTCAGTGAGCCGCACAGCATCCACAGTGAAGGCCTGAGCTGCTTACATCAAATCCTGCCCCACCATGCTCTTCAGGGGCTTTTTACTAGGGAAAGTGTGCCTGAGAGTCACTGCAGCAGTGTGCCCTTCCCCAGAAGATCAGCACAAACCCACCAAGTCAACTGACCATAGACTGATGCAAAGCTTCAGCTCTTGGGGAAATAGGATCTAGCCTCTTTTAACAAGCCAACCAAAATATACCTAGGTAAAACTCAGTACGCACTGAACAAGGTTCAAATACTCCCCACTGCAAGCAAAGAGAGAGTCTGCAGAAGACTGACCTGAAGAAAGAGCAGCCAAAACACAACAGAGTGCACATAGCATACACCAGAAACACTTCCTGAAGCATCAGGTCCTGCACAGTATATGACCTCTTCTTAATATAGCCATTACTCTCAGGAGCAGGAAACATAACAGGCCATCCTAACACACAGAAGACAGAGACCTAGACATAATGCCAAGATGGAGGAATTCATCTCAAAAGAAAGAACAAGAAGAGAACACAGCCAAGGATCTGTCAAAACAGATGTAAGTAATATGCTTGAACTAGAATTTAAAATAACAATCATAAGGATACTAGGGTACTGAGATTGAGACAAGCCTAGAAGATACCAGGGAGTCCCTTAGTACAGAGAAAAAAAGACCTAAAAACTTGATAGGCTGAAATTAAAAATGCTATTAAGTGATATGCAAAACCAACTGAATGTAATGACAACAAGGATGGAAAACAACAGAGAAATGAATAAGCGATATAAAAGATAAAATCCTGGAAAATAATGAAGCTGAATAGAGGAGGGAAAGAAAAATATTGGATCATGAATGTGGACTTAGGGAACTCAGTGGCTCCATAAAGCATAATAACATATCCTAGGAGTCCTAGAAGGAGAAAAGAGGAAAAAGGGGCAGAAAGTTTACTTGAGAAAATTGTAGCTGAAAACTTCCATAATCTACGGAAGGAAAGAGACATCCAAAGACAGGAGGCACAGATAACTCCCATCAAAGTTAACAAAAGCAGACTAACGCCAAGACATGGTAGTAAAATTTGCAAAATACAGACAGGGATAAGGAAAGAATCATGAAAGCAGGAAGAAAACAGAAAACCTTAATCTACAAGGGAAGACAAAAAAGGTTAGCAGTAGATGTCTCCACACCATCTTGGCAAGCCAGAAGGGAGTGACATGACATATTCAATGTGCTGAATGGGGAAAATATGCAGCTAAGATTACTCTAGCTAGCAAGGCTGTCATTCAAAATAGAAGGAGAGATAGTTTCCCAGACAAAAACTAAGAGGTCATGACCACTAAATGAGCCCTACAAGAAATATTAAAGGCGACACTTTGAGTGGAAAGAAAGACCAAAAGCAACACAGACTAGAAAGAAACAGAAAATCTCCAGAACAACTTTATTAATTTTACAGGCAATACAATGGTACTAATTTCATTTTATATCAATAATCACTCTGAATGTAAATGGACTATTTTAAATACTCCAATCAAAAGACATAGGGTATCAGAGTGGATAAAAAACCAGACCCATCTATATGCTGCCTACAAAAGATTCATTTTAGACCTAAAGACATCTGCAAATTGAAAGTAAGAGGATGGAGAGCCATCTATTATGCTAATGGATGTCAAAAGAAAGCTGGAGTAGCCATGCCTATATCAGAAAAACTAGATTTTATGACAAAGACTGTAACAAGAGATGGAGCAGGGCATTATATCATAATTAAGGGCTCTAAGCATCAAGAAGATTGAACAATTATAACTTTGTCCCCCAACTTAGAAGAACCCAAACATATAAATCAATTAATAACAAACAGAAAGAAAGTCATTGATAACAATACAATAATAGTACAGAATTTTAACAACTCACAGCAATGGAGAGATCATCTAGACAGAAAAAAACAAAACAAAACAAAGAAACAGTGACTTTGAATGATATACTGGACTAGATGAACTTAACAGATGTATTCAGAACATTTCATCTTAAGCAACAGAATACACATTCTTCTTAAATGCACATGGGACATTCTCCAGAATAGATCACATATTGGGTCACAAACCAGGCTTCAACAACTACAAAAAGACTGAGATCATGCCACATATATTTTCAGGCCACAATTCTATGAAACCTGAAGTAAACCATAAGAAAAAATTTGGAAAAACCACAAATACATAGAGGTTGTAGGACATCATACTAAAGAATGATGGGGTAACCAGGAAATTAAATAATAAATAAAAATACATGGAAACAAATGAAAATGGAAACATGCAGTCCAAAACATTTGGAATGCAGCAAAAGAAGTTATAAAAGGGAAATATATATCAATACAGGCTTAACTCAAGAAGCAAGAAAAATCTCAAATATACGATCTAACCTTACACCTAATGGAGCTAGAAAAGGAATAGCAAATAAAGCCAAATTAATAAGATGTAATAGATTAGAGTATAAATAAATGATATAGAACCTCCCCCCAAAAAAAAAACAAAAAAAAAGAACAGATCAATGAAACTAGGAGTGGGTTCCTTAAAAGAATTAATAAAATTGATCACCCCCTAGTTATACTTACCAAAAAGAAAAAGGACTCAAATAAGTAAAATCATGAATGAAAGAGGAGAGATCACAACAAACACCACAGAAATACAATTATAAGAAATTATTATGTAAAATTATATGCCAAAAAGGTGGACAATCTGGAAGAAATGGATAAATTCCTGAAAACATATAAATTATCAAAACTGAAATAGGAAGAAATAGAATTTTGAACAGACCCATAACCAGAAAAGAAATTGAATCAATAATCAAAAATCTCCCTACAAACAAAAGCCCAGGGCCAGATGGCTTCCCAGGGAAATTCTACCAAATATTTAAAGAAGAGTTAACACTTATTCTACTCAAACTGTTCCATAAAATAGAAATGGAAAAACTTCCAAACTTACTCTATGAGGCCAGCATTACCTTGATTTCCCACTAAAAAGGAGAATTACAGGCCAATATCCCTGATAAATATAGATGCAAAAATTCTCAATGAGATATTAGCAAATCAAATCCAACAGTACATTAAAAGAATTATTCACCAGGATCAAGTGGGATTTATTTCTGGGCAGCAAGGGTACTTTAACATTCACAGATCAATCAATGTGATACACCATATTAATAAAAGAAAGGATAATAACCATATAATTCCTCTAGATACATGCAGAAAAAACATTTGACTAAGTACAGCATCCATTTTTGATAAAAGCCCTCAAGAAAGTAGGGGTAAAAGTAACATAGGTCAACATCATAAGGGCCATATATGAAAGACCTACAACTAATATCATCCTCAGTGGGGAAAAATTTACAGCTTTTCTTTTGTGGTCAGAAACAAGACAGGGATGTCCATTCTCACCATTGTTATTTAACATAGTACTGGAAATCTGAGCCTCAGCAATCAGACAACAAAAAGAAGAAAAAATCATTTAAATCAGCAAAGAATAAGTCAAACTTTCACTATTCACAGATGGCATGATACTCTTTGTATAAAACGTGAAAGACTCCACACACACACACAAAATTACCAGAACTGATACATGAATTCAGCAAAGTCACAGGATATAAAACCAATATACAGAAATCTGTTGTATTTCTACACACCAGTAATGAAGCAAGAGAAAGAAAAATCAAGGAATCAAACCCATTTATAATGCACCCAAAATGATAAAATATCTAGGAATAAACCTAACCTAAGAAATAAAAGATATTTACTCTGAAAACTATAGAACACTTATGAAAGAAATTGAATAGGACACAAAGAAATGGAAAACATTCCATGCTCACAGATTGGAAAAACAAATATTGTTAGAATGTCTACACTACCAAAAGCAATCTATACATTTAATGCAATCCTTGTCAAAATACCACCAGTATCTTTCACATGGCTAGAACAAACAATCTTAAAAGTTGTAAGGAAGCACAAAAGATCTCATATAGACAAAGCAATTTTGAAAAAGAAAAGCAAAGCTGGAGGCATCACAATTCCAGACTTTAAGCTATATTACAAAGGTATAGTCAGGAGAGTATGATACTGGAACAAAAACAGACACATAGATCAAAGGAACAGAATAGAAAGCCGAGATATGGACCCACAACTATATGGTCAACTAGTCTTTGACAAAACAGGAAAAAAATATGCCATGGAAAAAAGACGGTCTCTTCAACAAATGTTGTTGGGAAAACTGGACAGTGACATGCAGAAGGCTGAAATTGGACCACTTTCTTATGCCATATACAAAAATAAATACAAAACGGACGAAAAACCTAAATGTGAGACAGGAAACCATTAAAATTCTAGAGAACAGAGGCAGCAACCTCTTTTACCTCAGCTGTAGCAACTTCTTACGAGATACATCTCAAGATGCATGGGAAACAAAAGCAAAAATGAACTACTGGGACTTCATCAAGATAAAAAGCTTCTGTACACCAACAGAAACAATCAACAAAACTGAAAGGCAACGTATGGAATGGGAGAAGGTATTTGCAAATGACATATCTGGTAAAGGGTTGGTATCCAAAACCTTAAAGAACTTATCAAATTCAACATCCAAAAAACAAGTAATCCAGTTAAAAAATGGGCAGAACGCATGAATAGAAATTTTCCAAAGAAGACATCCAGATGGCTAACAGACACAGGAAAATATGCTCAACATCACTCACCAACAGGGAAATACAAAGCAAAACCACAACGAGATGGCACCTCACACCTGTCAGAATGGCTGAAATTAACAATACAGGAAACAACAAATATTGGTGAGGATGTAAAGAAACAGGAACCTTCTTACATTGTTGGTGGGAATGCAGTCTGCTACAGCCACTCTGGAAAACAGTATGGAGGTTCCTCAAAAAGTTAAAAATAGTACTACCTTACGACCCAACAACTGCACTACTAAGTATTCATCCAAAGGATACAGAAATACTGATTGGAAGGAACATATGCACCCGACGTTTCCTGCAGCATTATCAACAATGGCCAAACTATGGAAAAAGCCCAAAATTCCATCAACTGATGAGTGGATAAAGATGTGGTACACACACACACACACACACACACACACACACACACACACACTGGAATATTACTCAGCTATAAAAATGAAGGAAATTTTGCCATTTCAATGACATGGGTGGAGCTAGAGTATATTATGCTGAGTGAAATAAGTCAGTCAAAGAAAGAAATACCATGTTTTCATTCATATGTTGAATTTAAGAAACAAAACTGATGAACACAGGGGAAGGGGACAAAAAGAGAGGGAGGTGAACCACAAGAGACTCTTAATTATAGAGAACAAATGGAGACTGTTAACTATAGAGAACAAACTATAGAGATGGAGGGAGGTGGGCAAGGGACGGGCTAAGTGGGTGATGGGCATTAAGGAGGGCACTTGTGATGAGCACTGGGTGTTATAGAGAAGTGATGAATCACTGAATTATATTCCTGAAACCAATATTACACTATATGTTAACTAACTAGAATTTAAATAAACACTTGAAACAAACCAACCAACCAACCAAAAACAATGGCCAAGGGAAGCTATGGAAACTGTGCAAATTCAATCTTGGACTGCACTGCACCAGAGCTATATACTTAAACCACTACAGTCACTCATTCTCTGGGTCCTCCTATAAAGAAAAAAAAAATTAATTTTTAAAGTTTATTTATTTGTTTATTTAGAGAGAGATAGAACATGAGTTTGTGAGTGGGGGAGGGGCAGAGAGAGAGAGGGAGAGAGAGAATCCCAAACAGGCTCGACATTGTCAGTGCAGAGCCTGACGCGGGAATCAAACTCAAAAACTGTGAGGTAATGACCTGAGCTAAAATCAAGTGTCAGATGCCACCAATTGAGCCACCCAGGTGCCCTGAAAAAGAAAACCTTTAATGAACCAGTATATCAGCTTTCTAAATACCTTTAACAAGCTGCATTAAAAATTATGGTAGCTGACATAAGGCCATTGATGTTACTCAATGAAATCGCTCTGAAAAACTAATGGAAAGCACCCAGGTGGCTGAGTGGGTTAAGCATGTGACTTGGTCTCAGGTCATGAGTTCAGGCCCCATGTTGGGCTTTTAGCTGGATGTGAATTCTGCTTTAAAAAAATGGATGTTTGCTTATGAAAATAAATATGAAAATCCCAGGGTATATATTTTTGATTTTCATTATTTAAAGACCATGCTTACAGTTCTGTATGTTTTCCTATTGGCCTTTATATCAAATTTGGAATAAAAAATCCTAAGGTAGGGGCGCGTGGGTGGCTTAGTCGGATAAGCGTCCGACTTTCGCTTAGGTCATGATCTCACGGTTCGTGGGTTCAAGCCCCGCGTCGGGCTCTGTGCTGACTGCCAGC
>NW_024083052.1:0-9075 GCF_003009895.1 Hyaena hyaena | reverse complement strand
GAAATAAATAAAACATTAAAAAAAATTTAAAAAAAATCCTAAGGTAAACAATTAAAAAATAAGAAAATTGATCAGTGTGACCTACCATATCAATAGGCAAAAGAAGACTCTCAAATAAAATTAGTGGCAAAGAAGAATCAGATAGATTAGTTTTTAAATTATAGTGAGGATAACTAAATACACTTTAAAAAAATTATAAAGAGGAAACAGGGATATTGAAGAACACAGAGTCAGGGGAAACCACTGTTTCAGATGTGATGTTTTTAAGTGAAAATATTTTACATATTCTTTATCTTGAAGATTTTAACATTTACCACTTAATGACTAAGGAAAAATAAAGTATCACATTATCTTTGGGTAGAAGGTTAGGTTGTTAATGAGGTATTTTTTAATGTTTTTTTTTTTTAAATGTTTGTTCATTTTTGAGAGAGAGAGAGAAAGAGCACAAGCAGGGGAGGGGCAGAGAGAGAGGGAAACACAGAATCCAAAGAAGGCCCCAGATTCTGAGGTGTCATCACAGAGCCCAATGTGCGGCTCAAACTCACAGACCGTGAGATCATGACCTGTGCTGAAGTCAGAGGCTTAACTGACAGAGCCACTCAGGTGCCCCATATTTCTTCTTTATTAAAGGAGACATTTTTAACTGTAAGTTTCCCTCTAAGTACTGCATTAGCGTATCCCTTAAATTTTGGTATATTTGGGGGCACCTGGGTGGCTTAGTCGGTTAAGTGTCCGACTTTCGCTTAGGTCATGATCTCGCGGTTCGTGGGTTCGAACCCCGCGTTGGGCTCTGTGCTGACTGCCAGCTCGGAGCCTGGAGCCTATTTCAGAGTCTGTGTCTCCCTCTCTCTCTGACCCTCCCCTGCTCACGCTGTCTCTCTCTCTCTCTCTCTCCTAGAAATAAATAAAAATATTTTAAAAAAATTTGGTATGTTGTCTTCATTATCATTTATTCCAAAGTATCTTTTAATTTCTATGTAATTCCTTCTTGACTTTTTGGTTATTCTGAAGTATGTTATTTAATTCCACTATTTGGAAATTTTATAAATTTGTTGCTAATTTCTAATTTCATACTATTGTGATAGGACATTGTAAAATGAAGGATTCCAAACTCTAAATCTTCTCAGACTTGTTTAATGGACAAGTATATGGTTTATGTTGGGGAATGTTCCATGTGTACTTAAGAATGTGTATTCTGCTCTTTTTTAGGGAAAAGGTCTATAGGTGTTTACTGTGTGCATTGTTACTTATTTGTGTGTATTGTTGGCAGACAGGACTTGGGAGTCAATGTTGGGTTGTAGGTTTGGTAAGTCTCAGTTTACAACTCGTTTATCATGTGCTTATCTGGTAGTTCACCAGAAATTCCAAATTTAAGCCTGGTGTGTTGTTCATTAGGGTTCCTCTTGCTGGTGAATAATAAAGTATAATCTTTTAATTTTCAACATTGCGAGATTTTACAACTCCTGCTTTTCACCTGTTTTTTACTTTGCTTTTTAGTCTATTACTCTGCCTAGGTTGAGAATATAACCAATGTTTTCAGAAGACTACAGACATGTCTGGCCCCTAAAGTCTCCTTTCTGTCATTCCACTGCTAAGGACTCCTAAGAGTTTTGCCGGTTTTTCTGTCTTCCAATCTATTCTCAACTTTCTATTTCTTAACATCTTCCCTAATTTGAAATTTGCAGCTGCTCCTAGGGGGAAGAATGATTGAATGACTGCAAATCTTCAGCTTACCTTTACATGCTTCCACCTTGTACAGAATCTTATCCCCTGTTCTCCGATGCGTTAAATAGATTATGAAAAAAAAATTACAGGACATTTCCACTAGTTCTCACAGGGACACAAATCGCTTCATCCTATATATGAGTAGACATTAATTGGAAAGCATTTCCATTAGGGATTCAAATTAATTATGACATCAAACTCATTAATAGATACAGAATTACTAATTTTCTATTTCCTCTTGTTTCAGTTTTTCACAACTATTTTGAAAGAGACATTCTCCTCTTATCTAATTTTTCTTATAAACTTTTTCAAATTACCCTGTTAATATCTTTGTTTTTTGTTGCTTGTGAGAGAGTAAAAAAAAAAAGAAAACAACAAAAATCAAAAAACAAAAAAAAAAGAAACAAAAATCCCCAAAATAAACTTATCATGAATGATCCAATGTTTGGCTTTAATTATAATTTTTTATAGTTGCTTTATATTTTAGTATGTCTCCTCTTATTTTGATCATTTCCTTCATTCTACTGTCATTAAGTCAAATTTGGTAACTGTGTTTTTCAGTGTTAAATTATTATTTTTTGTCATTTTATTCTAAGCTTATTATGAAATATGTGTTAAAATCTCTCTTTAGGACTATAGATTAATCTATTCCTTTAGTTATATTAGATTTTGCTTTGTATATTTTGAGATTACATTACTTTATGCAAAGTTAGAACGTGTACATATTCCTGGTATTTTGAGAGTCTATTCTTATAAAATAACTATCTCTAATAATGCTTCTAATTCTATGTTTAAGTTTTGTCATATGAGTGTAGCTAGAACACTCTTCTTTTTGCTGGTATTTGTATAGTAATCCTTTTTCATATTCTGCTCTTCAATCTATGTATCATTCTATTTAAAAGGTATCTCTAGGGGTGCCTTGCTGACTCACTTGATGGAGCATGTAACTCTCGATCTTGGGGTTGTGGGTTGGGCTGCCATGTTGAGTGTAGGGATTGCTTAAAAATAAAATCTTTTAAAAAATTTAAAAATAAAAAAAAATAATAAAAGTTGTGTCTTGTTTTTTAACCAGGCTTTCCTGATCTTTAATTAAGACACTGTGCTCACATATATATATATATATATATTTTTTTTTAATTTCTTTATGCTCACTTATATTTAATGGGCTTAAAATCTACCATCATATAACGTGCTTGCTCTTGGTCCCACCTCTCTTATGTACCTTCTTTTCTCTTTCCCTGACTTTTTTGATTTATTGTGTTTTATTATACCTTCTTATTCCTCTGTTAACCTCTTAGCTGCACATTCTTTCATTCCTATTTTAAAGTTTACCCTAAAGACTACAACAAGAATCTTTGTTTCAAAATCCATTATCAATGATTACATTAATCCAATCCCAAAAGATACAAAGACCTTAGGCCACTTCAACCTCACTTACCTCTTTCAAAGTTTTGGTTATTTTATTTTCATATACATTTAGGGAAACATTATAGATGTTATTGATGATGTTCTGTAGTTTAATATTTACAACATTCATTTAGATTTGACTTTTTCCATCTTCCATCTATAAACTACAATCAGGAATACTTTTCTATCAACCAAAATACTAGTTTTTAAATGTAGTGCAGGTTTGCTGATGATAAATTTGTTCACTGTGGTTTTGTTTTCAAAATGTATTCCATTCGCCTTAATACATTAAGGATAGGGGGCATCTGGGTGGCTCATTTGGCTAGCCATCTGACATCGGCTCAGGTCATGATCTCACAGTCAGTGAGTTCGAGCCCCGCATCAGAGCCTGGAGCCTGCTTTGGATTCTGTGGCTCCCTCTCTCTCTGCTCCTCCCCCATTCATGCTCTGTCTCTCTCTGTCTCTCAATAATGAATAAATGTTAACAAAAAATTTTTTTAAAAATACATAAAGGATAGGTTTGATACGGTATGGAATTTTACATCTTCATTTACGTTATTTTTATGTTAAAGATATTATCCCCTGCATTCTTACTCCTTTTTTCTACTTGCAGAGAAGGAAGCTGCCAGTTATATTGTTCTTAATGATACCGTGTAATTATTTTCTTGAGCTTCTTTAAAGATTTCCCCTTGTTCACTTTCAGCAGTTACTACAGTGTCCCTTGGTTTTCATTTCTTTGTACCTATCCTTTCGTCACTTTATAGTGCTTCTTATGTTTATGGATTGAGGTCCTTTGAAAGTTTTGGAAAATTCTCAATCACCAATCATTGTTCATATATTCCTTCTGCTTCATTATCTTTATTGTCTCCTTATGAAACATTGATGAAACTAGAAAATACAGTGAAAGGAATATATTTCCTCCATAATAGAAATGTACCTTAGTCAGCTATTCCAGGTATGGAAAGATACTTGATTTTTGTTTCTCTGTGAAAACACATATTAGTTCTAATAAAGTAAATGTTGATTCCATAGGAGTTCCTGTATATAAATGATCATGTCATCTATATGAAACGGGAGTACTTTTTATTTCCTTCCAATCCATGTATTCCTTATTTCTTTTGTCATTGTAATATCTGTGGCAGGATTACATGACTATGTTAACCAATGATGGCAATAAAAGCATTTTTGTCTTGTGTCTGATCTTAAAGGCAAAGTATATTAATTCTCCTCCATTAAATATGATTATTTGCCTTAAGCTTTTGGTAATAATCTTTACTTAATAATGTTCTCATCAATTCATATTTTCATGCAGATTTTATTGAATTTTCTGAAATTTTTATCTGCTTATAAAGAGAAAATGTGTAATTTGTATGCCCTAGTAAAAATATGATTTACATTGTTAAGTTTTATAATTAAATTATACTTATGTTATTGAGATGAGACTTGTAGCAAATAAAATGGCCAGGTATCAGAGAAACAAACTAAAATTGTGTGCGTGTGTGTGTGCGTGTGCGCGCGCGTGCGTGTATGATCAATTAAGAGACGGAAAAAAAAGACATAGATAATCCACACGCAATCTCATCCATTTTCTGAGAATTTAAAATATACCTTGGGGCGCCTGGGTGGCACAGTCAGTTAAGCATCCCACTTCGGCTCAGGTCATGATCTCACAGTTCGTGGATTCAAGCCTCGTGTCAGGCTCTGTGCTGACAGCTCAGAGCCTGGAGCCTACTTCAGATTCTGTGTCTCCCTCTCTCTCTGACTTTCCCTTGCTCATGCTGTGTCTCTCTCTCTCAGAAATAAATAAAAACATTAAAAAATTTTTTAAATAAAATAAAATATAACTTAACTTTCAGTTTGCCATTACATTCAATCAACCAAACATGTATTTGTTACTGTTTTATGGAATATTCCACGGTGTGCTCTGTTGCCTTTCAGGAGCTACATGAATGTCATTTTCAGACTTTTTCCCACTAGAGGTGGAACTGTCAAATAAATGTGTCCTTTAGCTAGCTGTTAGGAAAAACAATGGTCCTGTAGCCTTCAGGAGTAGTATGGGGAGGTGGAGCCGTGTCTATCTTAAAACAGGGAAGTTTCTGTTCGTTGAACTCAGGTTTATACTTCAAAATGTTCACCTTTGGAAAATATCACTAGCAAAGTATTTCCCTTGCATTAAGAAGGACATTTCTGCTATTTATTTCTTCTTTCATATCTGTCTTTCATTTCAATCACTCTGCATATTAAGAATCCATCACGTCTTAGGGTCGGCTGGGTGGCTTAGCCGGTTAAGCATCTGACTTTCGCTTAGGTCATGATCTCGCGGTTCGTGGGTTCGTGCCCCTCGTCGGGCTCTGTGCTGACTGCCGGCTCAGAGCCTGGAGCCTGTTTCAGTCTGTGACTCCCTCTCTCTCTGACCCTCCCTTGCTCACGCTGTCTCTCTCTCTCTCTCCAAGAAATAAATAAAAAAACATTAAAAAAAAAGAATCCATCACGTCTTAAATTATTTTTAAGAAATAAAGATTGTGCAAAGTTACCAGTGTGCCCTGCAGATATTACAAACCGCAAATTTCCAGCAGAAACAACTGTGAACATTTCCACAATCTGACTGCTGAAGCCCATGTAATATAGTACGTTGGCTAGCGCACTTCAAAACAGGTACATTTCTAGGGCTTCTAACAACTGAGCTAAACAAGAATACCTCTTTAATCATGCAGAAGATGTAAAGACAATGTCAAGGAGAGAAAAAAAGTGAAAGCATGAAGAAGAAGAATATTAGATATTTAAAAAGATAGCAGTCAGAACAGATTAATTCAGACTTCCTGACATAAACGAAGCAGAAGAGGCAGCCACCTACAATAGAATAAATTAAGAATAGGGGCACCTGGGTGGCTCAGTTGGTTAAACATCCGACTTCGGCTCAGGTCAGGACCTCATGGTTTGTGAGTTCGAGCCCCGCATCGGGCTCTGTGCTGACAGCTCAGAGCCTGGAGCCTGCTTCAGATTCGGTGTCTCCCTTTCTCTGACCCTCCCCACTCATGTTCTATCTTTCACTCAGAAATAAATATTTTTAAAAAAAGAATAAATTAAAAATAGTTCCAAGAACTTGGATGCTTCCAAATTTTAGATAGAATGATCTATTATGATGATGCTTAAAATCCTTAATCTTAAGGTTATTCCTTTAAGTTAAGACATAGACTTCCCAGAAAGGCTTCATTAAGGAAGTGTATTTTTGCTTTGTGGGATGGGTCAACCAGTTGGTACAGATTTGTTCCTCAGGTGAGCTGTTACAACTTGGGCATAGAGGCAGTATTCAGTAAACTTGGAATTGAAATATAAAAATTCCTTTTATGGTCTGCTTTGACCTGTCTATGCTCTGTGATCGTACCCAGGTTTCCTAGGTTCAGCCCATAAGGGTTGGCAACCTTTCCTGTAGTCAAATGACAGACTATACCCCAGTCAAAGAGTATCTGTTATATGCTTATGCCCTCAGAACTTTACTATGTGTGGGCCATTTTATTTCTTTCCTACAATTTTCTTTTAACATTTTTTCATTTGCAGCAACTTCAATCTTATGAGAATAGTATAAAATATCCCCCTGTATTCTTCACCCACATTCCCCTAATCTTAACATCTTATATTACCATGGAACAAGTATCAAAAAAAAAAAAAAAAAAGGGAGACAGGGCATCTGGGTGGCTCAGTCAGTTAAACGTCTGACTTCAGCTCAGGTCATGATCTCACAGGCCATGGGTTCGAGCCCCGTGTTGGGCTCTGTGCTGACAGCTTAGAGTCTGGAGCCAGCTTTAGATTCTATGTCTCTGCCCCTCCCCCATTTGCTCTCTGTCTCTGTCTCTCAAAATAAAGACATAAAAATTTTTTTTCTAAAAAAGGGAGGGTAGTAACATTTATACTATATCATTCAGTAAACCATAGATCGTACTAGAATTTCACCAGTTTTTCTAATAACTTTTTTCAGTTCCAGGATCCTACCCAACATCTCATGTTTCATTTAGTATTATTTCTTCTTAGTCTCTTCCAGTCTGTAACACATCCTGAGTATTTCTAAGTTTAAATGACCTTGAGACTATAGGAAAACAATAATCACTTATTTTATAGAATGCCCTCAGTTTGGGTTTCTCTGCTGTTTTCCCATGAGTAGAATGAGGTGATGAATTTGGGGACAAAAAAGCAAACCCACAGAAACAATGTGCAATGTTCAATGTGTTTTCTCAACACAACAACTACCACTACTTATACTGCATGATTTGCTGCTTAACTCAATACGAGGCCCTAATCAAATAGAAGAAAGAGATGACACCTTTAAATGTGAATCATTAAAAAGATACAGACTTTTCTTCATTTAGTTCTCTTTATATTGGCTTGAAAAATCGGGGCTCCTGGACACTCAGTTGGTTGAGTGTGCTCTGAGGCTGCTTCAGACTCTGTGTCTCCCTCTCTCTCTGCACCTCCCCCACTCATGCTCTATCTCTCTCAAAAATAAATATAAACATTAAAATATCATTAAATGAAAATATTAACATTTGGATTTCTAATAATTCTAATTCTGTCCCTGTTTGATGCTTTTAATGACTCGTGATTGATTATATTTGGCTCTCCCAGATAGTCCAAAATAATCTCCCTATTTAAAGGTCAACTGCTTAGTAACTTTAATGACATGTCCAAATTCTTTTTGTCATGCAATGTAACATATTCACAGGAAAAACACTAGGGGATACAGATTCTGGGAGGATGCAGGGTGAGGGGTCACAATTCAGCCTAAGATCGAAGACTCAATATTGTACAATATCAATTTTCTCTAAATTGATCTGAGATCCAATATAACCCCAAATAAACTCCTTGTATGTTTATTTTTTTTAGACATTGACAAGCTAGTCCTAAGCTTTACATGGAGGGGCTCCTGGGTAGCTGTCGGTTAAGCGTCCAAATTTGGCTCAGGTCATGATCTTGCAGTTTGTGACTTCAAGCCCCACATCAGCTGTGCTGACAGCTCAGAGCCTAGAGCCTGCTTCAGATTCTATGTTTCCCTCTCTCTGCCCCTCTCTTGCTCACACTCTGTGTCCCTCTCTCTCTCAAAAATAAATAAACATTTCAAAAACTTTTAAAGAATAAACTTTACAGGGAAATACAAAGGACTCAGAATAACCATCAAAATTGTGAAATAGAAGAAAAAAGTTGGAAAGCTTATACTACAGTAAGACTAACTATAAAGCTATAGTAAACAAGACCTTCTGGCACTCACATAAAATCTGACATGTAGATCAGTAGAGAAATGTGAATTTGAAAATAAAAACACATATATATGATATGGTAAACTCAAAATTTATTTTATTTTGGAGGAAGAGTGTACATGTGAGCAGGGAAGAGGGGCAGAGAGAGAGAGAGAGGGAGAGAGAATCTCAAGCAGGCTCCACACTCAGCACAGAGCCCGATGTAGAGCTTGATCTCATGACCCTGGGATCATGACCTGAGCCAAAAACAAGAGATGGTCGCTCTATCAACTAAGCCACCCAGGTGGCCCCTCAACTCTAATTTTTTTTAAATTTTTATTTTTTTTAATGTTTTATTTTATTACTAGGAGAGAGAGAGAGAGACAGCGTGAGTAGGGGAGGGTCAGAGAGAGAGGGAGTCACAGACTGAAACAGGCTCCAGGCTCTGAGCTGACAGTCAGGACAGAGCCCGACGCGGGGCCCGAACCCACGAACCGCGAGATCATGACCTAAGCGAACGTCGGACGCTTAACCGACTAAGCCACCCAGGCGCCCCCCCTCAACTCTAATTTTTAAAATGATGCCGAGACAGGAAGGGGGCAAGATGGCGGAGAAGTAAGGAGCTCCGTACTTGCACTCGCGCCCATACATCACACAGAAAAGATCTGAAGCCATTGGAAACCTTACAAAACCTGAGAGATTGGGAGAAAAAGGA